>NC_079191.1:366580638-366880638 GCF_029499605.1 Hyla sarda
TATATGCAGGTACACATATACTCACATGAATGACCCCAGTCTGGTGTATTTGCAGGTACACATATACTCACATGAATGACCCCAGTCTGGTGTATATGCACGTACACATATGCTCACATGAATGACCCCAGTCTGGTGTATTTGCAGGTACACATATACTCACATGAATGACCCCAGTCTGGTGTATTTGCAGGTACACATATACTCACATGAATGACCCCAGTCTGGTGTATATGCACGTACACATATGCTCACATGAATGACCCCAGTCTGGTGAGTTCAGTCATACTGTGATTGTTCATCCAGCTCCATTACATTGGGATTTAATTTGCTTGTTTTATTGCTGTATTTTAAGCTTGTTGCAGCAAGTCTTAAAAATGTCATCACATTTTGTAAAGAATGTAAAATATGGCCTTGAACAATTTAATCCTTAACACAAGTTCTGAAACATAATTCACAAAAAAAATCAACAACTGCACAAACATTCCTTGACTGCCATTCAAAAATATATATATATATGGGAGAGGTTCGCTATAGGTATTCGTTCCTTCTCTGTACAGTTCCTGACACAGACAGAGGTGGCAGCAGAGAGCACTGTGATCAGACTGAAAAGAACTGCACAACTTTCTCTATATAACTTTTTGATTTTCCCTTCATAGGACGAGAGGTATCCAGCCTCTACACAGGTCTAACTTCACTTAGGTTAGCCTCTTCTATGAATATATGGATTGAAATGAATAAAACAATACTGTTCAATTTGTAATGTAGGAGCTTTTAGAGAAAAATGTTTTACATTATGTGGTCTACACGTATATTTTTGCTGCTTACATCTCCAGAAACAAAACACATAAATAACAAAACACTTAAAAGGTTTGCATATCGTCTCAGCCGCCAGGTGTTTTCATGTATGGAATGGAGCCATCCCCAGTAGAGGAAGAATTTAGAAGAAGAACGCTTCTGACAAGAACACACTTGCGGGGATAACCTAAGTGGCTGTGAATTGGCTTAATCTCAGCTGGCAACTGTGAGCAGTTAATAAATTATCTCACAGTGGTCTCTGGGATTATTCTGAACACTGCCGTTCCCGGGCTTTTATGGATCAATAGGTCTGAAGCATCATCTCAATCAAAGGTTGCGGAGCCGTAAAAGGCTAAATGGTATGCAGATTAATGTCTGCCTCTAGTAATTGGTCAGGTTTCTTCATCTACCCGCTTGTTTAGAAATGTTAACATATTCATGCTTGTTTTATGCTCATGTTTTCACTGTTGTAAAATATGCTTCTTTATGTAATTATATTTTTTCTACAAAAAATAGAAGCAAAGTGTCATTTTAGGGGACTCTGGTTTCTTAAAATTGATTCGGCAAAGTAAAACTGGTATGGTCTCAAGTGATGGAGACATACAAGGTCCAAGAACTAGTACCATAGGAACCATCCCCAGAGAGAGAAAAGTCCCACTACCTATGCCTGTATGGCTTGGAGTGTATGGTCTGCACATTGTTTCAATACAAAAACAATACATGGAATAGAACAACATAATATAGAGATATTCTCTTCTACAAACATTGCATCAAGGAGAAAAGGTCTTCGAATTGCGGCAACTCACACAACATGGACATGGAGGTGCAGGGGATTCTGTGTTCTGTTGTACATTCTCCTGCTCAACGCTTCATTGTGTATGAAGCTTTAACTGTCTTGGTTATTCTCAATTTCTCTATAAACACCTAGACTAGGGAAGAACACAACTTTATTCAACTTTATAAGACTTGAATATGTTTTCCCTTCTGTCTCTCTGCCACATGGTTAAGGGGTTATCCAGGAATAGAAAAAACAGAGCTAATTTCTTTTTTTTTTTTAAACGCTCCCCATCTGTCTCTAAGTAGTTGGGTTCTGCAGATCAGTTCCATTGAAGTGAATGGAGCCAAGTTGTAATACCACACACAATCTAGGGACAGTCATGGAGCTGTTTTGAAGGAAATTAGCTCCGCTTGTCTATTCCTGCTGAATTGCGCACAGGAAGTGGACCTGCCGGGTGAATTTGAATATTCATTGGTGCTGGTCACGTGAGCGCTCAGTAGGCGCAAGCGCTTACGTGACCATCGCCAATGAATATTCAAATTCACCCAGCGGGCCCGCTTCCTGTGCACAATTCAGCAGGGATAGAAGAGGATATTGGGAGGGACACAGCTCCAGACTACAGGTATGTATTTAACTCATTGATCCCTCATTGGTCTCCTGTTTACTCACACTGTAACCCAGTGTATTGGGTTTAGTGTGGGTGAACAGGATGACCGTTTTTTCATGATATTGTCTGTGTATTAGCTATGTTTTCTCACTACGATAATATTCTTTTCCCTATGTACTGTATGTAAAAGAAGCAAACCACTTTTTTCTGATTTTGATGTCGTAGATACTGCATCAGGAACTGATTGGATGATAATCACTTACCATCAGTTCCTAATGCATTGCCTTCAGCATCTAATCAAACAACACACAGTCAGCTACCATTATTTTCAGAATTGTTTAAATATTTTGTAATTAAAAAAAATATATATATATATATATTTGGTGACATTATGACTATAAAAATAAAGATTTCATGTATTGTACAATGGGGAGTAAATAAAAATACTATATAAATAAAAAAAATTCAAGTAACATTGTGCAATCTAATCTATAGAAGAATGAAAAGGATTATAACACTAATGAGAAGGAGTTCTTCCACTGGATGCCAACCAACTGGGTGGCCAGTACCAATGTTTCTACTCTTTCCCCCACCTGCCTAAAGCTCTTTAGTATAGCAAAAATCTACCAAGCCACCCAACAAAGCTGGCTATGCAGTGTTGTTCTAGTTCTTGTCTGTCACCTCTGCCATTGTAACAGGCAACAGGCTACCAAAATAGTTTGACTTTGGGCAACACACAGGAGCAGAATCTAATTATCCTCTAGGTTGTCCCCTTCATCTCACTCCCCTGTACTTCTGCTGCTAGAGGGTTCCAAGCTGCTCCAACAGTGGTTCTGGGGAGACTCCACCAGTGGGTCAAGAGTAGTCAGCAAAAAAAAACAAAAAAACATCCAGGGAGGTTAGAGGTTGTGGCAAGCAGCACATGTTTAGATTGACAATTCAGGTAATCAACAGGAAAGATAGCATAGGACAGGAAAAATCAAGTGGAATCAGAAACCAGGACACAGGCATGGGTCAGAAAACACGAATATCTGGGCCAAGTCAGCACAGATACAGGATGCTAGGCCGAACTTAAATAGATACTGCTGAGTGATACTACTGTCATTAGATACAACTTTTGACATGTTGAGTAGACATGTCAAAAGTTGTTGATCACACTAGTTCTCACTCCTGCAATCGTGTGTCATTAGGTGGGGATGCAGATGGCATGACGCTCTGCTCCCCAGATGGCCAGGAGATCCGTCAATTTCTCTGCACAGAAGTCTATGCAGAGAAATGTTTTGAATCTTTTGGCCAGCCAGGGAGCTGAGCGTAATGCCGCCTGCTTCCCCAGCTAATAACTCACAATTACAGGAGTGAGACCCAGTGTGATCAACAACTTTTGACATGTCAAAAATTGATGCTAATGGCATCAACACTTAACCCCTTAAGGACTCCCGGCGTACCTGTACGCCCTGAGTCCGCTCCCGGGCGGATTGGACTCGGCTTCTAACAACGGCTGGTACCCGTGGCTAATATGGTGCTGCACTGATCGCGGAGCCACGTGACATTAACCCTTTAGACGTGGCGTTCTATATATTGGCTAGCTAGTCAGTTTTTCGCGACCGGCGCTGTGAAACTGTGGCGTCCCGAACAGCTGGAACACACAAGGAGGGACCCTACCTTCCTCCTGTGTGTCCGATTGCCGAATAACTGCTCAGTGCCTGAGATCCAGGCATTAGCAGTCAAGCGGCAGAATCATTGATCAATGCTATTCTATGGGATAACAATGATCAATGTAAAAGATCAGTGTGTGCAGTGTTATAGCCCCCTATGGAGGCTATAACTTTGGGGGGAAAAAGTTAATAAAGATCATCTAACCCCTTCCCTGATCATTTAACCCCTTCCCTGTTTGAATCACCCCCTTTTCCCATAAAAAAAAAACCTGGTATCGCTAAATAAAAATAAACATGTGGTATCGCTGCATGCGGAAATGTCCAAATTCTAAAAATATATTAATTAAACCGCACGGTCAATGGCGTACGTGCAAAAAAAAATCCAAAGTCTAAAATTGCGAATTTTGGTCACTTTTTATATCATGAAAAAATGAATAAAAAGCGATCAAAAAGTCTGATCAATACAAAAATAGTACGACTAAAAACTTCAGACCATGGTGCAAAAAATGAGCCCTTATACCGGCCAATACTCAGAAAAATTAAAAAGTTATAGGGGTCAGAAGATGACAATTTTAAACGTATTAATTTCCATGCATGTAGTTATGATTTTTTCCAGAAGTATGACAAAATCAAACCTAAGTTGGGTATAATTTTAATTGTATGGCGTTTTTTTCTTCAATTTTGTCGCACAATAATTATTTTTTCCCTTTTGCCATAAATTTTGGGGTAAAATGACTGATGTCTTACAAAGTGGCACAAAAAAATTAACCACCATATGGATTTTTAGGCGCAAAATTGAAAGAATTATGATTTTTTAAAGTTAAGGAGGAAAAAACGAAAGTGCAACAATGGAAAGACCCTTACTCCATAAGGAGATAAAGGAGGTTGTGTGCAGCCCCTAAAGGCCGGAACTGGAATAACACCATAGAAGCATGGCATTGGCCAGAAAAGCAGGGAGAAAAGCAAGAGAATTGCAGAGGGAGCTGCACGCCAACAGAACTCTTTGGCAGAAGACTGAAGACAGTGGATGGAGCAAGAGAACAGTGGCAGTAGTAGACAGAACCTACATCTGCCACTGGCATTACAGTCAGTGCTGGGACATGAATAATATAGTGTTGATGATGGCAGGGAATGGTACCAATGGCCGTGAACAGTCTTTCATGTTATTAGGTAATATTGGTTTTAGAACCTAACAACCAGAGAACCTCTTTAAGGTGAACTCTGGTACATATGTTCTTATCCTTTAATAAATGTCTGATCACTGGGGGGGGGAGGGTCCGATTGCTTGGACCACACGCAATCTCCTGCCCAGTACCTCAACCTTCCTAATGCACAGAGCGAGCTCCGGTCCGTGCACAGATTACTGTCAACCACAGCATGGAGCGGTGGTCAACACGCCACCTCCATGTATCTCTATGGGAAAGCTAAAGATACATGAGCGCTATATCCCCGGCTCTCCCCTGGAGAAATATGAAGGGGGTATGTCGACCACCGCTCCATGCGGTGGTTGACAGTAATCCATGCACAAAGCAAAGCTCTCTCCGTGCATGAGGAAAGCCAGGGTGACGGACAGGAGATCATGTGGCCCCCCTGCGATCAGACATTCATCCTCTAGCCTGTGGATATACTGCCTGGAAGACGGAGCACTTCATTATGATGCCCCCCCCCCCCGACAGTTCCCCCACAAAAGGTGCAGTACAGTTCCCCCGCATTAGGTGCAGTATAGTTCCCCCGCATTAGGTTGGCAGTATAGTTCCCCGCACATTAGGTTGGCAGTACAGTTCCCCCACATTTGGTTGGCAGTACAGTTCCCCCACATTAGGTGCAATACAGTTCCCCCACATTAGGTGCAGTGCAGTTCCCCCACATTAGGTTGGCAGTATAGTTCCCCACATTAGGTGCAGTACAGTTTCCACACATTAGGTGCAGAACAGTTCCCCCCACAATAGGTGCAGTATAGTTCCCCCACATTAGGTGCAGTATAGTTCCCCACATTAGGTGCAGTACAGTTCCCCCACATTAGGCGCAGTATATTTCCCCACATTAGGTGCAGTACAGTTCCCCTACATTAAGTGCAGTATAGTTCCCCCACATTAGGTGCAGTATAGTTTCCCACATTAGGTGCAGTATAGTTCCCACACATTAGGTGCAGTATAGTTCTCCACATTAGGTGCAGTATTTCCCCCACATTAGGTTCAGAATAGTTCACCCACATTAGGTGCAGTATAGTTCCCCACATAGTTCCCCACATTAGGTGCAGTAAGTTCCCCCACATTAGGTGCAGTATATTTCCCCACATTAGGTGCAGTACAGTTCCCCACATTAGGTACAGTATAGTTTCCCACATTAGGTGCAGTATAGTTCCCCCACATTAGGTGCAGTATAGTTCCCCCACATTAGGCGCATTATAGTTCCCCCACATTAGGTGCAGTATAGTTCTCCACATTAGGTGCAGTATAGTTCCCCCACATTAGGTGTAGTATAGTTCCCCCAAATTAGGTGCAGTATAGCTTCCCCCACGTTAGGTGCAGTACAGTTACCCCACACTAGGTGTAGTAAAGTTTCCCCCACATTAGGTGCAGTACAGTTTCCCCACATTAGGTGCAGTATAGTTCCCCACATTAGGTGCAGTATAGTTCCCCACATTAGGTGCAGTATAGTTTCCCCCACATTAGGTGCAATACAGTTCCCCCACATTGGGTGCAGTATAGTTCCCCACATTAGGTGCAGTATAGTTTCCCCCACATTAGGTGCAGTACAGTTCCCCCAAATTGGGTGCAGTATAGTTCCCCACATTAGGTGCAGTATAGTTCCCCACATTAGGTGCAGTATAGTTCCCCACATTAGGTGCAGTACAGTTCCCCCACAGACATACAGCCTTCAGCCATATACAATGTATGGCTGGAGGCTGTATGCCTGTGTACTGCCCAACTTCATTGTTCCGCCAATGATGATCCGGCCCTGATCTGCACTCATTCTTAGATCCCTTGCTAATCTTCACACTTCAGTGGCAGTCTGCAGTCTCTCCTTGTTCAGCAAGTACACTTGTTGTTAATGACAGGAATTGCCCCTTACCTTCTCTGATAGCCACACTCCTTGCACCTCCATATCCGTAATACTTGGCAATGCTCCTCCTCATTGTCTTTCTACTCCAATCCTTTCCTCCACTAATGTTCCTTGCAGGGCTCCTCTTTCTGAATGCAGTGATCCGGTGATGTTATGCATCACAGATCTGTGCCCAAACTATTCCCAGCACATGCAAGTCCAATGTGGGATATTTTTTTAGGAAAATTTTTTTTCAGATAATGGTCTGTTTATTACAGTGCAGCTTACATAGACTATAAGGGCCCATTAACACTACACATTTTTGAGCGGAATTCTGCTCCGTTGTTCAGCTGCAGTAAATACAGTGCAGCAGCCTCCCATTGTTTTTAATGGGATTCTGCCGCGCCATGTACACTACGCAATTCCAAATCCCAGACTGTTCATCACCATTCTTTCAACAGAGAAAGCTCCAAAATGCATTTCCAAGTGGTCCTATCGCCGGTTTGTTCTGCCGGCACCTGGTACAGACAAAATCTCCACCCGGAATACCTCAGGGCAGAGATCCTGTGGTGTAAATGAGCCCTAATAAGGAAGACAATCTATAACAGCAAAAGAAATGGTCTGGATCTTTTGGTGAAGTTTTATTGTATATATTCTGAATGTGTCAAATCAAGATAATGACCTTCATATTCTGTAGATAAAAAGGTTAGAAGCCATATAAGATATTTACTTTCTCATAACATTCTTACTTATGTCATACAATATTATTTCTTAGGTGGCCAGAAAATATTTAGCTTGTCCTTTTCAACTTTCTCATCATATTTTCCACAATCCATTATTTCTTCATCCTTCCAGTGTACATTAGCCTCCTTAGTATGCCTTGACCTTCTTACATCACCATGTCGATGTCATTTACAAGCTCCTTGTGATTGATAGCACTTCAGTGGGTGATCGTAAGGGCTGGTTTGGATAAGCTCATACCTTTAGAACATTTTCCATCTTCCATTTATCAACCTTATTATGATGATTTAATTCAGAATTAGAAATCTTTTACATTCTACTTTATTAGCCAAAATGGAGTAATTAGATTTTGGTCAATGATTCATTGTTAGCAATTGCTGAAAACAAGTATATTAATTCCATATTCTGAGTTATCTACTACATGGCAAAAAGACAGCTATGCCAAAGAAGAATTCTGGAGGCAGTTTAAAGGGATATTCCAGCTTTATACATCTTATCCCTTATCCAAAGTATACTCCCCCTTCATTCATGTCCATGGGAGGGGGTGCGGTGTGATGTCACTAGGGGGTATGGCCGTGATGTCATGTCCCCGTCTGACCACGCCCCCTTCATGTCTATTGGAGGGGGTGTGACGGCCATCACACCCCCTCCCATAGACATGAATTGAGGGGGTGTGGCGTGACATCACTAGGGGGCATGGCCTTGACGTCACGTCCCCGTCTCAAAGGCAGCGCCAGGCACAAAATGCCGGGGGGCTGCATCGAGATCGCGGGGGGTCCCCAGAGGCGGGACCCCTGGGATCATACATCTTATCCCCTATCCTTTATATGATGTAGAAAGCCGGAATACCCCTTTAAGATCAGTTACAAAAATAATCATATTTTGTTAGTTTTTTCAACAAATGCATATAACATTGTGAGATGTGTTTTATTCACACTTTTTGCAAAGTTTTAACTAAGGATTTATCAAACTTTGTACAGAGGAACAGTAGAGCAGCTGCCCAAAGAAACCAATCAGATTTCTCCGTTCATTTTTTAAAAGACCTATGAAAAATGAAACCTGGAATCTGATTGGTCCACTGTTTGCACAAGGTTTAATAAATCACTCTATTACTGTTTATGAAGAATAAAACAAATCCATGCTTTTCATGTGTTATATAAGCGTTTCGGCAGCCTTTTAAAAAAAAATTTTACATATCTTTCGAACCATGCTCTGTTTTGGGCTGAAAAATGTCAGTGACCAAACTACTGTCCTACATTGTCCTAACTACTGTCCTAAAGATATCCCAACAACTGTGCACTGTGGGGAGGATTTATCAAAACCGGTGCAGAGGGAGAGTGGTACAGTTGCCCATAGCAACCAATCAGATTGCTTCTTTCATTTTTAAAGAGGTCTGTAAAAAATTTAAGAAGCGATCTGATTGATTGCTATGGGCAACTGCTCCACTTTCCCCCTGCACAGCTTTTGCTCTTTCCCCCCTGTGTGCACACAAAGGCCTAAAGCTCAGAATACTGCTACTAGAGATGAGCGAATCGAAGCTGACGAACTCGAATTCTTTACAAATTTCATGAAATATTGGACTCGCAACCCAATGCGAATATCGCCACGATTCTATCGCGCAAATCGCTTCATTAAACTGCATTTTACAGCGTTCCAGGCTAAATGAGACCCAAAATGGTGGATCCACACGTCACTACATGGGGCAGGGAATTATGGGAGGGCAGGAAAGTACAGAGGGAAGGGAGGTAGGCGAGATGACCCTGAATCACATGCGAGATGCATCCTATCATTCATTGACCCCTGTGATGTCACAGCCCTATATAATCGCCAGCCATCTTGCGGCTGCTCATTTCATGCCATATACACTGCAGAGATAGGACGGACTGCATGTCTGTGTGTGTTACACAGACACGCTGAATTGCTTATACCACAGCGTTCCACTGCCAACTGCTATTTACATCAGCGTTGTGGACAGAGAGAAGTGCAGTGCTTTGCTTGTTCTGACTGAGAAGGATTTTTACACCATAAACCTCCCATTCACTTTATTGAGCATTTCATCAGAGAGGGGCAGATAGCTTTTCGTTGCCTCATACATATCAACAAGCTGCCTGAACTTCATGAACCTTATCACAGGAGGCAGGGAAGAATTTTCAGCGCAATAAATCATCTGCTGCTTATAATAGTCTGTAGACGGTATATAAACCAGTTCACATCATTCTTAACAATCTGTGACAGAGTGCAATTTAGGGTTTAATCCCCATTTTTTTGTTTTTTGTTTTTTGTGGTGCTGCACTGTTGTGTCCTGCTGCTGTGCAAAAATAAGTTTTTTCAGCGGACTGTAGTGCATTTGTCTGCCCTCATACGTGCATACCACATGCCTACATCAAAGCAGTCTACTATTTTATATCTGTAACAAGTCTAGATGCTGGGAAAGTCCTGGCAAAAGTAATCACCGGCTGGTGTTTTACAAAAATACTGAATTTTTTGGCGTATGGTTGTGCATTTTTTTGCCCTCATACGTGCATACCACATATGTACATCTAATACATCTAATAAGTGTACCATTTTGTACCTGTTAATCTGTCAAGGGCCTACATACTGTGAAAGTCAAAGCAACAGTACTCACCGGCTGGTGTTTTACAAAAATACTGAGTTTTTGGTCGTATTGTTGTAAATTTTTCTGCCCTCATCAGTGCATACCGAATACGTATATCTAATTACTGTATCATTTTGTACCTGTTAATCTGTGAAAGGCCTACATACTGTGAAAGTCCAAGAAACAGTACTCACCGGCTGGTGTTTTACAAAAATACAGAGTTTATTTGCGTATTGTTGCACATTTTTTTGCCCTCATACGTGCATACCGCATACGTACATTTAATAAGTGTACCATTTTGTACCTGTTGATCTGTCAAGGGCCTACATACTGTTAAAGTCCAAGCAACAGTACTCACCGGCTGGTGTTTTACAAAAATACAGAGTTTTTTGGCGTATTGTAGCGCATTTTTCTGCCCTCAACAGTGCATACCGCATACGTACATCTAATTAGTGTACCATTTTGTACCTGTTAATCTGTGAAAGGCCTACATACTGTAAAAGTCCAAGCAACAGTACTCACTGGCTGCTGTTTTACAAATATACTGAGTTTTTTGGCATATGTTGCGCATTTTTCTGCCCTCACCGGTGCATACCGCATACGTACATCTAATTGGTGTACCATTTTGTACCTGTTATTCTGTGAAAGGCCTACATACTGTGAAAGTCCAAGCAACAGTACTCACCAGCTGTTGTTTAACAAAAATACAGTTTTATTGCGTATTGTTGCGCATTTTTTTGCCCTCATACGTGCATACCACATACGTACATCTAATAAGTGTACCAATTTGTACCTGTTAATCTGTCAAGGGCCTACATACTGTGAAAGTCCAAGGAACAGTACTCACCCGCTGGTGTTTTACAAAAATACAGAGCTTTTTGGCATATTGTTGCACATTTTTCTGCCCTCATCAGTGCATACCACATACATCTAAGTAGTGTACAATTTTTTTAACTGTTAATCTGTCAAGGGCCTAAATACTGTGAAAAGCCAAGCAAAGTTACTCACCGGCTGGTGTTTTACAAAAAGACAGAGATTTTAGGCGTATTGTAACTCATTTTTCTGCCCTCATCAGTGCATACCGCATATGTACATCTAAGTAGTGTACCATTTTGTACCTGTTAATCTGTCAAGGGCCTACATACTGTGAAAGTCCAATCTATAGTACTCACCGGCTGGTGTTTTACAAAACTTACAGAGTTTTTAGGCTCATTGTAGCACATTTTTCTGCCCTCATAAGTGGATACCATATACCTACATCAAAGCAGTCTACTATTTTGTATCTGTGAATCTGTAACAAGTCTAGATACTGGGAAAGTCCAGGCAAAAGTAATCACCGGTTGGTGTTTTACGAAAATAAGTTTTCCAAGTGTACTATAGAGCCTTTTTTTTCTGTCATATGTGCATACCACATAGCTACATCTAAGTAGTGTACTTTTTTGGACCTGTTAATCTGCAACAAGCTCACATACAGTGAAAGGCGTGTAGTGAAGCGTATTTTACTCCCCTTGTATACGTACTAAGTATGTCAGGCAGAGAAGTGCCAGGACATGCTCAGAGGAGTGGCAGAGGCCTAAATTTATCAGACAGAGGTCGCAGCAGACAAGGGGCGAGTGGCAGCAGGAGTCGCAGCAAGAGGCCTGGGCTCCCGGTATTAGCTACCGGTCGTGTCTCTACCAACAAGCCCTCTTTCGTCATCGATTGGTTGACGCGGTCATCCACTTCATCACAAGTAACATCTGATACCCCCAGTCAACATTCAGTGAGTTCCTCAGACACAACCCTCAGTTGGAGCAGTCCCTGTCCTTCCATTGCCTCTGTCCTATGCTGTTCCCACCCCTAAAGAATTACCTTATGCAGTGGGTTCAGCTCCACTATTCAGTGAGGAAGATGTATTAGACGACAGTCAGCAGCTACTGCCCAGACAAAAAGTGGAGGTGACATCTGCCGCTTCCTACGCTAGGCGGGCAATTATTGATGAGGAGTGTGACGTGGGAGGTGATGTTTCCAGCATTCAGGGTCCTGAATCATACACTGTTGAGGAACCTGAGGAGGACATCAGTGACGTGCAGACAGAACTCGATGATGATGAAGCCGATCGCACTTGGGAGCCGGGTGCAGAGGGGGCTTCATCATCAGCAGCAGAAGAAAGTTGCAGGTTGCCCGTGAGGCAGCATATGAGCCAGCAAGGTGGTAGCATGGTTGGCAGTCAGCATAGTAGCAGAAGTGGAAATTCAGGAGCCAAACGTGCCCGGGGTAGGCCACCTGCTTTGCGTCAGCCTACTTTCCCGGGATGTAGTGGAACAGGGGTTCCTGGAGACAGCGGCAGTAGCAGTCAATTATTGCATACTGTTGGTGGTAAAATCAGATACTCGGCGGTCTGGCAGTTTTTCATCAAGCATCCGGAGGAAGTTAACACAGCCACATGCAAGATATGTCGGCAGGAGGTGAAGCGTGGACAGGGTAGCAATGTTGGCACCACGACCCTGCGTCAACATATGATACACCACCATAAAGCGGCCTGGGACATCCGTGGCTCAGATGTGGTGGTCCAGCCTGCGGCATCACCCAGTGGCACGCCACTCCCTCCTTCAGCCAGCCAAGAGTCAACCACCTCAGGCGAAGGGAGCTGTGTGTCTTACCCTCCTTCTGTCATTACAGATGCTTCTGCTCCTACTTGTAGTCAGCCATTCCGCCAACAATCCATAGGCGAAGCCATGTCCAAGAGACAACAGTATGCGCCCACTCATCCAATGGTGCAGAAGCTGAATATCCTCCTTTCCAAGTTGCTGGTGCTGCAGTCCCTCCCATTTCAAGTGGTAGACTCTGCATCTTTCAGAGAATTGATGGCTTGTGCCGAGCCGAGGTGGAGAGTCCCAAGCCATCATTTCTTTGCGAAGAAGGCAATACCAGCCCTGCATAAGTTTGTACAAGAGAAGGTGTGCCAGCCCTTGAGCCTGTCTGTGTGTTCATAAGTGCACGGCAGCGCGGATGTGTGGAGCTGTAACTACGGGCAGGGACAATACATGTCTTTTACGGCCCACTGGGTAAATGTGATCCACATTTACCCAGTGGGCCATAAAAGACATGTATTGTCCCTGCCGTAGTTACAGCTCCACACATCCGCGCTGCCGTGCACTTTTGAACACACAGACAGGCCACAACAGCAACTTGGACAGCTCACACCGCTTCCTCCTCCACGCTCTCGCTCTCAGGCAGTTGGTCCTGTGACAGTGTGCGACTCCGCCTCCTCATCCTCCACCGTGTCCTCGGCCTCCACTGCACGTACAAATCTCAGTGGCCCTTCATCGTACCATGTGTGTAGGGCCCGGCGGTGTCACGCTGTTCTTCATATGGTTTGCCTTGGTGAACGGAGTCACACAGGAAAGGAACTGCTAAAATTCACTCGGCAAAAAAACGGAGTATGGCTTACTCCACGAAAACTGGAAATGGGAACCATGGTGACTGACAACGGGAAGAACATCGTGTCCGCACTGCGACAATGAAGTGTGAAACATGCGCCCTGCATGGCACACGTGTTGAATCTGGTTGTCTAGCACTTCCTGAAGTGAAGGTGAAGTCTTCACCCCATTTGCAAGACATCCTAACAATGGCAAGGAAACTGTGCATGCACTTCTTCCACTCGTACACGGCAAACCACACCCTCTTTGAGCTGCAGCGTCAGAACGGTATCCCACAACATAGTCTTATTCCACCCTCCATGTGTTGGACAGACTATACGAACAAAGAAAAGCCATCACCGGTTTCTTCATGATCCAAGCAGATAGGGGTACTCCCCTGTGTAACTTCAATGTGAACCAGTGGCAGCTCATATGTGGCACCTGCCGTTTGCTGAGGCGCTTTGAGGAAGCCACCTTATTTGTAAGTCGCCTGGATTACAGGATGAACTACGTAATTCCACTCCTTCATTGCCTACAACAAATGATTGAAACGATGACTGGTCACGGCAATGGAGACCTTGCGCATACATCTCACGGCTACATGAGCTCTGTAGGGGTTGAACTGGAGGAGGAGGATGAGGGGCAGAGTGGAGCATAGTTTAGGTTTGATGAGATGGGCGGTGTTTCCAGTCATCGGACAGGAGAGCAGGAGCATGATCAGCTAGAGGAGCTAGAGGGTTATTATGAGGAAGGCAAGACAGGGAACCCAGACACACCATGACAGTATGCAGTGGAGATGGAGGCAGGGAGTCCCTCCGAGTCACTGTCGCAAATGGCACGATGCATGCTCAGTTGCTTGCATAGTGACCCCCGGATTGTCATAATTCGTCCCCGGGATGACTTCTGGCTCTCCACTTTATTGGACCCTCGCTACCGTCACAGAATGGGGGCCTTTTTTACACCCACTGAGAGGGAGGACAAACTGACCTACTACAGAGAGATCCTACATAATCAGTTGGCCGATGCCTATCGGCGACATGGTCCATCCACTTGCAGGTCTGACTCAGGGGGCCCTCTGCGCTCACCTTCCACTGCCATGGTTGCTGGGGAGGGGTGGCAGGACCAGTACCAGCTCCATTATCAACAGCCTAAGTCTACAGTCGATGATGAGTAGCTTTCTTCACCCGCATAGTAAAGCAACTCGTCAGCAGCAGGTAGACATGGAGCAGGACCTGAACCAGCAGGTGGTGGCATACCTTGACATGACCATGCCAACAAACCTTGAAGATCCGCTGGACTTCTGGGCAGCCAAACTGGATTTATGGCCGCAACTAGCAGAGTTTGCCCTGGAAAACCTGTCCTGCCCGGCCAGTAGTGTGCCATCAGAGCGGGTGTTTAGTGCGGCAGGGGCCATAGTCACCCCGAGGCGAACTCGTCTGTCCACGAAAAATTAGTGTTGCTCGCAAATATTCACAAAGCGAATTTTATTCGCGAATATCGCATATTCGCGAATTCGCGAATATTCGCGAATATAGCACTGTATATTCGTAATTACAAATATTCGTAATTTTTTTTTTTTCACAGTACACATCACAGTGATCATCCCTCTCTGCTTCCAGCTTGTGTGGTGTAAAGAAGGCTCTAATCCTACTGTGTGAGACTGGTGTGAATTTTCGCTTATACTAATTTTGTATATGCTGATTTTCGTATATGTTAATTTTCGCATACGCGCATTTTCGCATATGCGAAAATAAAACGAGAATATTACGAATATGCGAATATATAACGAATATTCGTCCATATATTTGCGAATATTCGCAAATTCGAATATGGCATATGCCGCTCAACACTACGAAAAATGTGGAGAGACTGACCTTTGTGAAGATGAATCAGGCATGGATCAGCCAGGATTTCCACCCACCAATGCCAGATGCCTCAGAGTAGATTGACCCTGCTGCTACACAAACACTTCACAATTATGGTTATAAAACCCTCTTGGGTTATCAATTAGGGTTATGAAACCCTCTTGGGTACTGTGAATGCCTGCTCCTGACTGATCCTGTGTCTTTCAGTAACTACTTGCCTCACTGATGCTTCTGGCCTGGGGCCTTTAATTTTTGGATGTTTCGTAGTAGCTACATACATGCTTAATTGAAATTTCAAAATTAATTGTGCAATGTAAGGGGTTATGAAAGCCTCTTGGGTACAGATGATGCCTGCTCCTGACTGTGTGTTTCAGGAACTACTTGGCTTATTGATGCTTCTGTGCTTGGGCCTTACATTTTTGGATGTTTAGCACGAGCTAAATACATGCTTGGTAGAAATTTCAACATTGATCTTTCAATGTAAGGGGTTATGAAACCCTCTTAGGTACTTCTGATGCCTGCTCCTGACTGCTCCTGTGTCTTTCAGGAACTACTTGGCTTACTGATGCTTCAGGGCTTGGGCCTTAAATTTATGAATGTTTTGCACTAGCTTACATACATGCTTAATTGAGATTTCAACATTGATCTTTCAATCTTAGGGGTAATGAAATCCTCTTGTGTTCTGCTGGTGCCTTTTCCTGACTGTGTCTTTCAGGAACAACTTGGCTTACTGATGCTTCTGGGCTTGGGCCTTACATTTTTGGATGGTAGCACTACCTAACATGCATTTTCAATAGAGATTTCAACATTCACCTTTTACTTTTTGTGGTTGTGAACCCCTCTTGTGTACTCATGATGCTTTCTGCTCCACTCTGTCAGCCCGTTGGTCCTGTGACAGTGTTCGACTCCCCCTCCTCATCCTCGACCACGTCCTCAGCCTCCACTACCCGGACAAGTCTCAGTGGCCCTTCAGCATATCATGTGTACAAGGCATGTGTCACACTGTTCTTCACATGGTTTGCCTTGGTGAAAAGTGTTGGAAACAATGACTGGTCAGGGCAATGGAGACATTGCACTTACATCTCACAGCCACATGAGCCCTGTGTGGGCTTGTTAGATTTGGCCCTTTGTACCCACACGCCGGGGTCTGGGACACTAAAACTTGGGAGTTAAAAGTTAGATTTCAAAATCTTTAAATTAAATTTCAAATTCTTAAATTTAAATTAAAAAATCATAAATTTCAACGGTCTTCTCTTCTCTGTCATTAAGGCAATATATGATTTACTGATACTGCTGCTGGGCCTGGGTCTGGGACAGAAAATGTTGCTATGGTAGCAATAGCTATCCAAAATCTTCATTTTAAATTTCAAAAATTCTTGTGTTTTTTTTTGGGGGGGGGGGGATTGTGAAGCCCTGGGGTCTCCTTGTGCTTCAGCCAACTCCAGGCTGTGTCATTCAGGCAATACATGGTTTACTGATTCCGCTGCTGGGCCTGGGTCTGGGAATACAAATTTTGTTATGGTAGGTAGCACTAGCTATCCAAAATTTTCATTTTAAATTTAAAAAATTCTTGTGTATTTGGGGGGGGGGGGGTGATTGTGAAGCCCTGGGGTCTCCTCATGCTTCAGCCAACTCCAGGCTGTGTCATTCATGCAATATATGGTTTACTGATACTGCTGCTGAGTCTGGGTCTGGGAATTAAAATTTTGTTATGGTAGGTAGCACTAGCTATCCAAATTCTTCATTTTAAATTTTAAAATGATTGTGTTTTTTTTTCTTGGGGATTGTGAAGCCCTGGGGTCTCCTCATACTTCAGCCAACTCCAGGCTGTGTCATTCAGGCAATATATGGTTTACTGATACCGCTGCTGGGCCTGGGTCTGGGAATAAAAATGTTGTTATGGTAGGTAGCACTAGCTATCCAAAACCTTTGGTTTAAATTTCTCATTTATTTCTCATTCATCATTTAATCTTAAGGAATGTGAAGGCCTAGTGTCTACTCATGCTGCTGCCAACTCCTGGCTGTTCCATTCAGCCACTATATGGACTCCTCATGCTGCCAACACCTCCACGCTGTGTAATTCAGCCACTGTATGGTCTCCTCATGCTGCCAAAACCTACACAATGTGTCATTCAGCCACTATATGGTCTCCTCATGCTTCAGCCTCATCCAAGCTGTGTCATTCAGCCACAATTTGGTCTCCTCACGCTTCAGCCTCATCCAAGCTGTGTCATTCAGCCACTATATGGTCTCCTCATGCTGCCAACACCTCCACATTGTGTCAATCAGCCACTATATGATCTCCTAATGCTGCCAACACCTCCACGCTGTCTCATGCAGCCGCTGTATGGTCTCCTCATGCTTCCAACACCTCCATGCTGTGTCATTCAGCCACTATATGGTCTCCTCATGCTTCAGCCTCATCCAAGCTGTGTCATTCAGCCACTATATGGTCTCCTTATGCTTCAGCCTCATCCAAGCTGTGTCATTCAGCCACTATATGGTCTCCTCATGCTTCAGCCTCATCCAAGCTGTGTCATTCAGCCACTATATGGTCTCCTCATGCTGCCAACACCTCCATGCTGTGTGATTCAGCCACTATATGGTCTCCTCATGCTGCCAACACCTCCACACTGTGTCATTCAGCTACTATATGGTCTCCTCACACTGATGCCACCACCAGGCTCTGTCATTGCGATGCTCTGCGGCAGTGATTCTAAAAGCGATGCTGGTAATCTGCATGTTATTCTGAATAACAGTATTATTTCACTACCCAGGCACACTCCATGTTAGAATACAGCAAAGTGTTCTATACCCCTATTGAGGCTGTCTGTAGGCCAGAAATAGCCATTTTTAATACAGTTTCGCCGCAAATAAATTTGGATTGAAACAAATTTTGGGGGGAAAATCGCCGAATCGGCCGAATCGAATTTTTGAAAAGTTCGCTCATCTCTAGCTGCTACATTTAGTAAAGAAAACAATTGAAAAAATCAAATTTTCACAGCTAAAAAGTTTTTTTGATTGGTGTCTCTGTGCTGAGACCCCCACCAATCAGAAGAACGAGACAAAAGAAGTGCATAAATGAACACTCTCATTAAAACTAACTTTTGCTATTGCAATCCTTGTGGTAAATAAAAAATCTTTCTAAATGTACTTAAAAAAATGAAGTTTTCTATGTTTTATTTGTGTTTAAAAAAGCTGCCACTAGGTGTCTCCCTACTTGTCCAGAGCACATTTCCCCCTTTGTTTTGCACAGACTTTGGACTCCTGCTGGCCTGGCAGAAGAACAAAATCAGGAAATGCAGTCTGGAGTACTGAGGGTTGTGTGCAGCCTTAGCCAGTCATATCTCATCTCACACACTGAACTGCTGTGGGCTGTGTGTAGCAGAGTGAGGGAGGAAGTCTTTGAGCAGAAAATACAGAGCAATATCAATGTAGAAAACTAAAAAATTATAAAAAAAATGAAGGCAGGGGGTGGTTTATCATGATAGGGGCAGTGAACTGGGAGGATTATAAAATTTATAATCATGAGAGGTACTTTTTAAGCGCTTCACTCTCTGGCTCATAGCAATACTGTCTATAGGCTTAAAAGGGGACAGAGATCATGGCAAGGGAGTAAAGCGAACACTTTTCCTGTCTCATTTTGCTGATCAGTGGGGGTCTCAGCACTAAGACCAAACTTTTGGCTTGTTTCTGTGACATTTTGAAAGTTTTTTTTTTTTTTTTTATAATGACAGGTACACTTTAAGAAAATCTTAAAATAAAATGTATTCACATAAGGTATTTATATGCAATATGTGATGTAAAATTACTCAGTAGCTGCTGTAAAAAGACCAACATTTTTAAATAGAATGCAAATTAGAACCAGTGTATACACTGGAATTAACAGCTGTTTCCATAGGCCATTTATTGTATGTTATCCACAGAAAGCAACAGAGAAGAAAAAGTCAGAGAAGGAAAGCTGTCAGCCTGTTCACCCACATGAAACCCAATACACTGGGTTGTAGTATGGGTGAACAGTAGTCCAATGAGGGATCATTTACTTAAATATGTCCAGTAGGTCCTGAGATATGTCCCCCAGAATACACATTGCCTGTGACTCCACTTTGCTAGGGTGTGAAGTCACAAATAATGAATATATGAATTGAGCTGGTGAAGCCCTGCCCTCCTTGCTAAGAAATATGTTGCAGCTCTCTTGCACTCTGCAGAGACTTCCTTTTTAATATTGCTGCAGTTATTTGACCCACTGCCTTTACAACACTTCAATGTACTGTATAACCATAGCAGTATGTAGTTGTAAACTCTAAGCTTTTAAAAGAGAACAGTGGATCCAGACAACTTTTCACAAATAAGTATTGTAACCTTAAAAGAGATTAGTTTTCACTAATACACTGTTGATAAGTATAACCCCCCAATGGGTATGGGCCTGCTGTACCCCTACCGTTTTGACTATGGGTTGAACATTGTTTCCCCCCTTTACCCTGCTTCAGGATGCACTGGACTTCTGCTGTCGGAACGGTTAGGAATACAATGTAGCAGAAATTAGTTGGTGTTATAACAGGGCTGAGTAAAACAGCAGAGCTAAGAAGCTCGGCTGTAGCCAGGTGGTGAAGGCTAGATGAATGCATAGGCGTGGTTGACAATCCAGTCCTACACTAGGGAATCAGTAAGGCAAAGAGGGATTAGTCAGAGAAAGGGTCAGGTTAACAGACTCAGGTTAGAAACATTATTGCTCAGGCATCAGAGAACAGTTGGAGCAGAGTTATTAAGGCAATACCTGGCAGGGAAGAGAATCAAGGGTGTGCACGTATTCTATAAGAAGTGGCTTGTGCACGCGCGCAGCCCCTATGTGGAACAGTTAGGGAGCTGCAACCCCGGTAACGTACAAATTAATAACTGAACCCAACAAAATACCTCATGTGTACAGAAAACTCCCAACTCTCCCCTAAAAGCAAATGTTGGTGAAAAGAAGGAGTAAATTTCAATATATACAATCCTTTGTTTCTTTTTTTGAGATAGACCGCTCCAAAAGGGACCGCAACAAAAGGGTCCTCTTAGTCCCCTCTTCCAATAAAAATACACATTTACGCTTGTTTAATCTGGGCAAGCATGTTTAAAGGGGTATTCCAGGCAAAAACTTTTTTATATATATCAACTGGCTCCGGAAAGTTAAACAGATTAAAAAATCTTAATCCTTCCAATAGTTATTAGCTTCTGAAGTTGAGTTGCTGTTATCTGTCTAACTGCTTTCTGATGACTCACGTCCCAGGAGGTGTGCAGCTCCTATGGGGATATTTTCCCATCATGCACAGTTCCTGGGACGTGACATCATCATTGAGCAGTTAGATAGAAAACTTCAGAAGCTAATAACTATTGGAAGGATTAAGATTTTTTTATAGAAGTAATTTACAAATCTGTTTAACTTTCCGGAGCCAGTTGATATATAAAAAAAAAGTTTTTGCCTGGAATACCCCTTTAATGTAAAGTTGGGAATAATAGCAGTAAGGCTATCTCATGTACAGTATAGGGCCATTTAAATTCCATTCATAGTAATTCAGTGTTGAAAAAACCCATAATGTGACAATACTTATTTCGACAATGATCCCAACACTGTTCATAGGCTTTGTGATTAATAACGAGAGATAAGCGAATTTAGAAAAAATTCAATTTGGCCGATTCGCAGAATTTTCCTAAAAAATTTGGATCAAGTCAAATTTATTTGCGGCGAATCGCTATTCAAAACGGCTATTTCTGGCCTACAGAGAGCCTCAATAGGGGTGTAGAACATTTTGCCTTGTCCTAACACGCATAGGGAGTATGCTGTGTTAGTGAAACAATACTGTTATTCAGTATGACATGCAGATTACAGGCATCGCTATTAGAATCCCTGCGTCTGGATGTGGCAAATTTTTTATGTAATTTTAATTTAATTTAATTTTAATTTCTTTTAATTTTTATATTACCCATTCTGCTGAGCATCAAGCTGTCCGTCCGCCGCGAGGCGAGCTACCAGCTGTTCCAGCCCCTGCCTTTCAGCGCACCCCAGCAACTTGGACAGGAGCACATTAAGCTTCTGTGCCATTGGATAAGTGGGCGCATAAAGCTAGAAGTGGCTGCAGTGAAAAAGCTTGTTCTTGTATTTTAAAATCGAGCTGGTGGTCCTCCGCCAGGCAGGATACCACCTGATCTCACCCCTGGATCTTAGCACCCCCCTGACTGTGAAAGTGCAAATGTTTCATTTAATTTCAGTTATGGTTCATTGTTATCGCTCCAAGCTGTTTCATTGGATTCTTGTGATAATTCCACAGGTAATATGACGTTGACGACCATAGGGCCTCAGTCTTGAAAAGATTACATCGATTTTTATTTTATTTTAAGGTACACAAGTTTAATGTCCCAATGTTAATTTTGAACAAATACTGTATGACCAATAAACCCAAACTAACAAGGAGTCACATTGTGGCACAATGACAGAGCCTAGAGGTGGCGGCAGCAAGAGGACACCATATAATGGCTGAATGACGAAGCCTGGAGTTGGCAGCAGCATTAGAAGACCATAGGGCCTCACAATCCCTAAGATTAAAAGATTAATTTTAAAATGTAAATAGAAGATTTATGGCAGCTAGTGCTACTATAAAAATTTGTAGGTAATGTCCCATGCCCAGAGGATCCACATCCAGCTAGCCGAATCGTGACAGTAGATCCGGCCATGGATCCCGCTGAGGTGCCGCTGCCAAGTCTCGCTGACCTTCCCACGGTGGTCGCTCAGCAATCGCAGAAAATTGTCCAACAAATTGCCGCAGCAACCATCACCTCCGCCAGCTCCTGCACCTCCTCCGCAGCGACTGGCCGCTCCTAGCCTCCGCTTGTCCCTGCCGGACAAATTTGATGGGGACTCTAGACTTTTGTCTCAATGTTCCCTGCATATGGAGATGTTGTCGGACCAATTTCCTACAGAACGGTCTAAGGTAGCGTTCGTAATGAGTCTTCTATCTGGAAAGGCTTTGTCTTGGGCCACACCGCTCTGGGACCGCAATGATCCTGCCACAGCTACAGTCCAGTCCTTCTTCGCTGAAGTCCGTAGTGTCTTCAAGGAACCAGCTCGAGCTTCTTCTGCCGAGACTGCCCTGCTGAACCTGGTCCAGGGTAATTCTTCAGTAGGCGAGTACGCCATCCAATTTCGTACTCTCGCTTCCGAATTATCTTGGAATAACAAGGCTCTCTGCGCGACCTTTAAAAAAGGCCTATCCAGTAACATCAAGGATGTGCTGGCCGCACGAGAGATTCCTGCCAACCTGCAAGAACTTATCCATTTGGCCACCCGCATTGACATGCGTTTTTCTGAGAGACACCAGGAGCTCCGCCAGGAAAAAGACCTTGATCTCTGGGCACCTCTCCCACAGTATCCTTTGCAATCTACGCCTGTGCCTCCCGCCGAGGAGGCTATGCAAATGGATCGGTCTTGCCTGACCCATGAAGAGAGGACTCGCCGTAGGGAAAAAAATCTATGTCTGTACTGCGCTAATACTGAACATTTCTTGGTGGATTGCCCTATTCGTCCTCCACGTCTAGGAAACGCACGCACGCACCCAGCTCACGTGGGTGTGGCGTCCCTTGGCATGAAGTCTGCTTCTCCACGTCTCACTGTGCCCGTGCGGATTTCTCTTTCTGCCAACTCCTCCCTCTCAGCCGTGGCCTGCTTGGACTCTGGTGCTTCTGGAAATTTTCTTCTGGACTCTTTAGTGAATAAGTTCTGCATCCCGGTGACCCGTCTCGTCAAGCCGTTCTACATTTCTTCGGTCAACGGAGTGAAGTTGGACTGTACTGTGCGTTACCGCACAGAACCCCTCTTAATGTGCATTGGACCCCATCACGAAAAGATCCAATTGTTCGTCCTTCCCAACTGTACCTCTGAAGTCCTCCTCGGTCTGCCATGGCTCCAGCATCATTCTCCCACCCTTGACTGGACCACCTGGGAGATCAAGAATTGGGGTTCTGCTTGCCGTAAGAAATGCCTCACCTCTGCTCCCAGTCCCGTCTGTCGGGCCTCAGTGTCTCCTCCTGTGCCTGGTCTCCCCAAGGCCTATTAGGACTGTGTCGTGCCTCCTCATAGCCCCCGTCCTGGTGACACCCTGCCCCATGCCAAGCTTCACCCTCTGCCCTCCCTCCCCATTCCCACTCCTGCTGTACTGCCTGCCTTTGAGGAAACCCTACAATCGCTCCCAGTGTCCTCGTCCCATGTGAAGCAATTGCCGGACAAAAAAAGGGGGAGACCTAAGGGGGGGGTACTGTTACGCCGAGCGCTCCGGGTCCCTGCTCCTCCCCGGAGCGCTCGCGGCGTTCCTCTCTCTGCAGCGCCCCGGTCAGACCCGCTGACCGGGAGCGCTGCACTGACATTGCCGGCGGGGATGCGATTTGCATAGCGGGACGCGCCTGTTCGCGAATCGCATCCCAAGTCACTTACCTGTCCCGGCTGTCATGTCCTGGCGCGCGCGGCTCCGCTCCTTAGGGCCCGCGCGCGCCAGCTCTCTAAGATTTAAAGGGCCAGTGCACCAATGATTGGTGTCTGGCACAATTAGCGTAATTAGCTTCCACCTGCTCCCTGGCTATATTACCTCACTTCCCCTGCACTTCCTTGCCGGATCTTGTTGCCTTGTGCCAGTGAAAGAGTTTAGTGTTGTCCAAAGCCTGTGTTTCCAGATCTTCTGCTATCCACATTGACTACGAACCTTGCCGCCTGCCCCGACCTTCTGCTACGTCTGACCTTGCCTCTGCCTAGTCCTTCTGTCCCACGCCTTCTCAGCAGTCAGCGAGGTTGAGCCGTTGCCGGTGGATACGACCTGGTTGCTACCGCCGCAGCAAGACCATCCAGCTTTGCGGCGGGCTCTGGTGAATACCAGTAGCATCTTAGAACCGGTTCACCGACACGGTTCACGCCAATCCCTCGCTGACACAGAGGATCCACATCCAGCTAGCCGAATCGTGACAGCATCAGTTAACCATATAGTGGCTGAATGGCACAGCTTGGAGCTGGTGGCAGCATGAGGAGACAATAGGTCTTCACAATCCCTAAGATTAAAAGATGAATTTTAACATTTCAATTGAAGATTCATGGTAGCTAGTGCTACCCTAAATTTTTTTAGGAAATGTCCCACGCTCAGTAAACCATATAGTGTCTGAATGAGTTGGCGGCTGATGAGGAGACCTTATAGTGGCTGAATGGCACAGCCTGGAGTTGGCGGCAGCATGAGTAGATCATATAGTTGCTGAATGGCTCAGCCTGGAGTTGGCGGCAGATGAGGAGACCATATAGTGGCTGAATGGCACAGCCTGGAGTTGACGACAGCATGAGTAGAACATATAGTGACTGAATTGCACAGCCTGGAGTTGGTGGCAGCATGAGTAGAACATATAGGGGAAGATTTATCAAAACCTGTCCAGAGGAAAAGTTGCTGAGTTGTCCATAGCAACCAATCAGATGGCTTCTTTCATTTTTCAGAGGCCTTTTCAAAAATGAAATAAGCGATCTGATAGGTTGCTATGGGCAACTCAGCAACTTTTCCTCTGGACAGGTTTTGATAAATCTCCCCCATAGTGGCTGAATGGCACAGCCTGGAGTTGGCAGAAGCATGAGTAGAGCATATAGTGGCTGAATGGCACAGCCTGAGTTGGCAGATGCATGAGGAGACTATATAGTGGCTGAATGGCACAGCCTAGAGTTGTCGGAAGCATGAGGAGACCATATGGTGGCAGAATGAGACAGCCTGGAGGTGGCAGCAGCAGCATCAGGAGTCCTGAAAGTGGCCAATTGACAGAGTGGTGCAGTGGGTGACAATACCAGTAGCCACTGACGACGGTGGGTGAAAAAAGGTCTGATGCAGAGGAATGTTTGCAACTGGGGAGCAGCGCCTTAAATCTTTTTGTCACTATACATATTTGTTAAGTGTTGGTGTGGCACCATGGTCTATCTACTCTCATGCGTGAGGCATTGGTGGTTGGAAATCCTGGCTAATCCTTGCCTGATTCATCTTCACAAAGGTCAGTCTCTCCACATTTTTCGTGGAGAGACGAGTTCTCCACGAAAAATAGACTCAGGCTGCTGATGGAGCTGGTACTGCTCCTGCCATCCCACTCCTTCCCAGCAGCCATGGCAGTGGAAGGTGAGCGCAGAGGGCCCCAGATTCAGACCTGCGAGAGGACAGATGATGGCACCGATAGGTGCGTAGGATATCTCTGTAGTAGGTCAGTTTGTCCTCCCTCTCAGTTAGTGTAAAAATGTTGTGGCGGTAGAGAGGGTGCAATAAGGTGGAGAGCCAGAAGTAATCCCGCTGCTGAATGGTGACAATTCGGCGATCACTAAGGGAGCATGCATCGTGCCATTTGTGCAAGTGACTCGGAAGGGACTCCCTGCCTCCATCTCCACTGCATACTGCCACAGTGTGTCTGGGTCCTCTGTCTCACCTTCCTTATAATCCTCTAACTCCTCTGGTTGTTCCTCTTCTTCTGTCAGATGACTAGAAAAACTGCTCATCTCGCGAAATGTAAAACTGTGCTCCACTGTGCCCTTCCCCCTCCTTCTCCTCCTCCAGTTCAGCCCCCAAAGGGCTCATGTGGCCATGAGATGTAGTCGCCATATCTCTATTGCCCTGACCAGCCATCATTTCCAACACGTGTTGTGGGAAATAAAGCAGTGGAATGACCTTGTTCATACCGTAAACAAGGCGACTGACTAATAATGTGGCTTCCTCAAAGGGCCTGAGCAAACGGCAGGTGTCACGTATGAGCTGCCACTGGTTGACATTGAAGTTACATAGGGGAGTCCCCCTATCCGCTTGGATCATCAAGAAATCGGTGATGGCTTTTCTCTGTTCATATAGTCGGTCCAACATATGGAGGGTGGAATTCCAACGTGTGACAACGTCGCAAATCAGACTTTGTTGGGGTATACGGTTATGACGCTGCAGCAAGGAGGGTGTGCTTTGCGGTGCACGAGTGGCTGAAGTGCATGCAAAGTTTCCTTCCCATTGTTAGGATGTCTTGCAAATGGGGGGAACACTTCAGGAACCGCTTGACAACCAGGTCGAACATGTGTGCTATGCAGGGTGCATGGCTAAGCCTTCCTTGTCGCAGCGCAACATGTTCTTTCCATTATCAGTCACCATGGTTCCCATTTCCAGTTTTTGTGGAGTAAGCCATGCTCTGATTTCTTTATGAATGACATTTAGCAGTTCCTCCCCTGTGTGACTCCGTTCACCAAGGCAAACCATGTGAAGAACATTGTGACACCGCCATGCCCTGCCCACATGGTATGCTGAAGGGGCACTGAGACTTGTCTGTGCAGTGGAGGCTGAGGACACGGTGGAGGATGAGGAGGCAGAGGACCAGCACTGTCACAGGATTAAAGGCCCGAGAGCGTGGAGGAGGAAGCGGCATTACCTATCCAAGTTTGAGTTGTGGCTGTGCATGAACCACATGCAGGAACCGTAAAAGACATGTATTGTCCCTGAACAGAGTTACAGCTCCAGACGCTGCCGTGCACTTTTGTACACACCGACAGGCTCAAGGACTGGCCCACCTTCTCTTCCACAAAACTGTTCAGGGCTTGTACTGCCTTCTTCGCAAAGAAATGATGACTTGGCACTCTCCCCCTCGGCTCGGCACAAGCCATCAGTTCTCTGAAAGATGCTGAGTCCACCACTTGAAAAGGGAGGGACTGCAGCACCAGCCATTTGGACAAGAGCACATTCAGCTTCTGCGCCATTGGCTGGGTGGGCGCATACTGTTGTCTCTTGGACATGGCTTTGCCGATGGATTGCTGGCAGAATGACTGACTAAAAATAGGAGGAGCAGGAGCATCTGGAGCAACAGAAGGAGGGTATGACACACAGTTCCCTTGGCTGGCTGAAAGATGGAGCGGCATGCCTTTGGGTGATGCAGCATGCTGGACCACTACATCGGGGCCACGGTTCTAACAGGCCACTTTATGGTGGTGCAGCATATGTTGACACAGGGCCGTGGTGCCAACATTCAGGGCCGGATTAAGAGCATCATGGGCCTGGTGCTGAAGATTGTGATGGGCCTTTTTATCAAAGTATATAAAATGAAAATGCAACACAAAGCAATTTTGCCACATGTTTTATGCACATTAAATTACCAGGATAGCTGAATATATGTTAGTTTATGGAAACGTTGCATATCTTTATAGAATCTGTTCTTTAGCTAAAAAAAAGAAACAACTCACTTTAATGGGGGCCCGGAGTGTCAAAGAGGTGTGGTAGAGGGTCTGCTATGGCCCCCAGACTGTAACACCTATCCCATGTGACGTCACATCCGCTGCTTCTTTGGGTAACATGCAGGGCTCGATTGCCAGCGACGTGTTGCCACTTGTGAACCACAATCCCTATTCATGGTGCATGCACAGGATGTCAGGTCTGAGTTCACATCTGTCAGACTGCTCATGCATCACAATCCCCATTCACGGCACATAGGGGATGCATGTGTCAAAGAAGGCGCGGAGAAGTGTTGCTTTAGCGCACCCCAGCCACACCTCTTTCACACTCAATGCATCCCTAAAAAATGTTATTGTTTTTTTTAACGAAATAAAGGATCAAACAACATCTATGAAGATATGCAAAGTATCTATACACCAACATCTTTTATGGCTATGCTAGCAATTTCATATGCATAAGGCTTCTTTCACACTGCTGTTAGCACACAGCAGTAAGACGGCCGTCGAGGGAGCCTGGGGGAATAGCGGGAGAAAATAGCTGGAGAAAACCTCAATAGGGCATACACCAGTGTTTCCCAAACAGGGGGCCTCCAGGTGTTGCAAAACTACTACTACCAGCATGCCCGGAAAGCCAAAAGCAGTCCGGGCATGCTGGGAGTTGAAGTTTTTATACAGCTGAAGACACCCTGGTTGGGAAAAATGCACTTTTTTTGTAATACACTGAATAGGTTAGGCCAGTGTTTCCCAATCAGTGTGCATCTGGCTGTTGCAAAACTACAACTTCCAGCATGCCCAAAGGATGTCAGGGCATGCTGGAAGTTGTACTTTTACAACAGCTGGAGGCAAACTGGTTTGGAAACACTGGTGTAACATGATGTGTATACTGAATAGGCTAGGACAGTGTTTCCCAACCAGTTTGCCTCCAGCTGTTGCAAAACTGCAACTCCCAGCATGCCCAAAGTCTGTCCAGGCATGCTGGGAGTTGTAGTTTTGCAACAGCTGGAGGCACGCTGGTTTGTAAACACTAGCATACACACACATAACAGGGACTACATCTCCCAGCATGTGTCATTCAGGAGTCCCCCCCTTCACACATAGAAATCATCCCCAGTCCGAAATTTATTCCCCTGCAGTCTATACATCCCCAGCCTGTGCACTTTGTTATCCTCCCCTTCAGATAACTCTTATCTTCACTGTCTTCTTTCAGTGCAGACCTGCGTCCTCAGAAGTATGTCCTCTCTCTCCCCCTGCTCTGGCTTCTTTCTCTCATGCACACCTGTGTCCTCCAGGAGGGGGAGATGAGGGGGCATGGCTTATCTCTCTCAAGCAGTTCTGTCCACAGCCTAATCCTAACATGTGGACAACAGTAAGAGATCCAACATAGAACTACAGAACTTCCTGGCCCACAAACAGGTAAGAAAAAAAGACACATGCTACACAAACATATAATACATGTCAATTGCAAAAAACATGAACATTAAAAGAAGATGCAATATAGCCAAAAATCTTAACCACCGGAGTACCCCTTTAACCTCCTCCGGATGCTTGATAAAACCTCTGTACCACTACCTCCCGGGAAGGTCGGTCTTCCCTGGACAGGTTTGGCTACAGTCTTTCCACTTTTGCCACCAGCCTGACTGCCAACCATGCTACCACTTTGCTGGCTCAGCTACTTCCTCATGGGCAACCTGTAACCCTCTTCTCCTGATGATGATGAAGCCCCTTCTGCACCCGGCTCACAATTGTGATCGGCTTCATCATCAACAAGTGTCTGCACGTCACTGATGTCCTCCTCAGGTTCCTTAACAGTGACTACTTCAGGACCCTGAAAGCTGGCAACACTACCTCCCACGTCACTCTCCTCATCACTACTTGCCCACCTAGGGAAGGAAGCAGCGGATGTCTCCTCCACTTGGCAGTGGAGTAGACATGTCTCCTCCACTTGGCAGTGGACTGGGCAGTAGCTGCTGACTGTCCTTTATTAGTTCATCCTCTCTGAACAGTATGGCTGAACCTACAGCATAAGATACTTCTTTAGGGGAGGGAACAGCAAAGGACAGGGACTGCTCCCAGGCCATGCCAACTGAGGGTTGTGTCTGAGGAACCCACCGACTGTTGACTGGGAGTATCAGATGTCACTTGTGATGAAATGGATGACCGTGTTAACCAATCGACGATTGCAGATGGGTTGCTAGTTGAAACACAACTGCAAGCTGATACCAGGAGATCAGGCCTCTCTCTGCGACTCCTGCTGCCACTCGCCCCTAGTCTGATACGACCTCTGCCTGCGTCTGATTAATTTAGGCCCTGCCACTCCTCTGTGCATGTTTTTGCACTTCTCTGCCTGACATACTTAGTGCCTATATGAGGGGAGTACAACACGCTTCACTACGCTTAAAACAGTATTTGTCTAGAACATCAGCAGGTGTGTACTTTTGGCTGTCCTTTCACAGTATCTAGGCCCTTGACAGATTGACAGGTACAAAATAGTACACTACTTAGATGTAGGGATGTGGTATGCACTTATGAGGACAGAAAAAATGCACTAGAGTACGCTTAAAAAGTATTGGAGTAAAACACCAGCCGGTGACTACTTTGGCTTGGACTTTCGCAGTATCTAGGCCCTTGACAGATTAAAAGGTAGAAAATTGTGCACTACTTAGATGTAGGTATGTGGTATGCACTTATGAGGGCAAGAAAAATGTGCTACAGTACGCTTAAAAAATGCATTGGAATAAAACACCAGCCGGTGATTACTTTTGCCTGGCCTTTCACAGTATCTAGGCCCTTGACAGATTAACAGGTACCAAATTGTACACTACTCAGATGTACGTATGTGACATGCTCTTATGAGGGCAGAAAAATGCACTACAGTACGCTTAAAAACTTATTTTTGCCCAACACAAGCAGTACACAACAGTGCTGCAGCACAAAGTCGCTGTGCGCTAAACCCAAAATTGCACTCTCTCAAAGACTATTAGGAATGGACTGCTGGGTATAATGCCATCTACAGACTAGTATAACCAGCAGACCATTTGTTGTGGAACAAAGACACAGAGTTGTAAAATTATTCATCCATCCTCTGCTAATGTTTCCCAAACTGAGCCAGCTTGTTCAAATGACTAGCCGGAATATGGCTTTTGATCATATACGGCTGTGACATCACAGGGGTGATTGGCTGCTGATAGGCTGCATCCTGCATGTGATTCAGGGACATCCCGCCTACCCTTGTTCCCGTCTTCCCAGAGTTCCTTGCCCCATGTCCTCACATGTGGATCCGCCATGTTAGATGCCCTGGAGCCTGGACAACACTAAATGGAGTTTAATGAGGCGATATTCGCATTCGTTGCAAATCTCCTGTCTTGTTTGTGGGGTTGATTTTAAGGGTGGGTTGTTTTAATGAGGTGGGTCTTATATTGTTTTGTCATTGATTTTGGAATAAAGTTTTGTAATTTTTGATATACCTTCTGGATTTTCATTCAGTGCTGGTTGTAGGTTTATAGTTAGTTAATTCTGGCACTTGGGGAGTTAAGTTGGCGTATGGCTGGAATTGTAGGTTTGTAAAGGAAATATGTGTTGTATATCTTCACACTTTAACTAAGAAATTCTAATAAAGTGAGCATATTTTCTGTGTGAATGTACATTAGAATGTGAGATATAAGTGACCTGGGTGACTTTGAACTAAGCATTGTCATTGGTGCCAGACCAGAATCTCAAAAATAGCCAGCCCTGTAGAGTTTACTCATGAAATAGTCATCGACAACAGGGGTCAGAGCAGGTTGACAAGAATCGTTCTGGCAAACAGGAGGTGCACAGTAAAGCAAATTTTTAGCTGAATACTCTACTGGTGCTCCAACTAACATGTCTGTATGTCCATCTCATTAATCCTTAGTACTGATGGGCTGTAACCACAGGCAACTAGTTCTAGAGCCATTGCTATATATATGGGAAATCAAAATTCAGAACACCAGTAGACAAAAAAAATGCAAGGGATCATTTAGCAATGGAAAAACATTGCCTGGGCTAATGATTCTAGATTCTGACCCTTTATGTACAATGAACTCTTCCTGTTACGTATCAACCAACAGTCAATGCCAATGGAGGCAGCATAATGGTCCTCTAATACCTTTAGACAGTAGGGCTTATCTAACCATTGTCGACAAGTTCATCCCTTTATGGCAGCTGATTACCCTATGGCAGAAGAACACATTGCATCCTGCCAGAAGTGCTGTATGGCCATTGATTGGTCCTTGCTTCTCCAACTTTCACAGTCCCCCAACTATATATAGAGCATCAAGGTAAAAAGAGCTGTATAGAGAATGTCAGTACCACCAATTTGTAGAAAAGTGGGATCTGCAGTACAGCAGAAAGCATCGGTGTGTTCGGGCGCTCTCCTTGAAATTGCCAGTCGGCCCGGGGTAGGATGTAAATCAGGCCCGGATAAGGGTGATATAAATAAATAGATTTTTATTGCACATACAAAATAAAAACGCGTAGTCCCCCCCCTTTTATACTGCTTTTTTATTTTGTATGTGCAATAAAAATCTATTCATTTATATCACCTTTATCCGGGCCTGATTTACGTCCTACCCCAGGCAGACTGGCAATTTCGAGGAGAGCGCCCAAACACACCGATGCTTTCTGCTGTACTGCAGATCCCACTTTTCTACATTTCCGAGACCACCTAGGATCATTCCAAGATGGGGAAGGCAGCACCCCTGGACCTCATATCACGCTATATGGTGTTGTACGCGGAGTACAACACCGAAAGGTGAGCGGAATTGTCTCCCCTTATATCACACCCACGGTTGTTAGGAGTAACAGCACATTGTCGCGCTCTTTCTGTTTCCTTTTTCTATAGCTACTATAAGTACCACCAATTTGCAACACCTGCAATACCACAATAAATGTGGTTCTAAAATCCAAAGGATTTCTAATGTGCTACTAGTCTTCACCCAGTGTACAAATTACAATAAGCAATTACAATAAATATTTCTAGTGATTTTACTGACTATTATGGAATGTATAATGTAATAGACTATACAATTTTAACCTTTAAGTGTATTGTTTACTATTTTAACACCAATAAAAGTGGGATTTTAAGTGAGACCGTAGAAACAGGGCTTTTTCCCCAGAGGGGGGCTTTGCCCTCCAAAAGGATATTGAAATAATATTATGGAATATAGGCCTCAGGGTTGAATGTGTCATCTTAACACATATGCGGTGACACAGTACCGAATACCATATCCTGCCCATCCTGTCAGGCAGATGTTACCTTCAGGGTCCGTCTTGGGCCCACTACTCAGGACTCGTTATAGTAGATAAATGATGCCATTGTTGTTATTCTAAATAGCAGGTATTGGAAGAAAATGTGGACGAATTTTGGCGCTGGAACTCTGGATATTAAGAAAATCAGAAACACATCTGCATTCCTTTCAGAGGCTTTATTGTGAATACATAAGCTACGCGTTTCTGGTCCGAACCGGACCCTTCGTCAGGCAATACCTTGTGAGGGGATCTAAGGAGGCCTCTAAGGAGGCCTCAAGCTAATCAGAAGTCTAAACCTGCAGCCATGCATATCCTACTCTCTGGTGAAAATCCCCTACACTCAGGTGAAAAGTCAAAGCCTAGCGGTAAGCACAAAACTCTGATGAAGAAAAGCAACAGTCTTCAGTCAGTCAGTCTGCAGCACCAGAGTCAGCGTGGTTGCCATTCATCACAAGTCAGTCACCATACAGTACAGCACAAGCAACTACAAGTCAAAGCAGGGGGATAGGCTTCCAAGGTTTACTCTGCACTTCCCTTTTTACCAATCTATACTGTAAAGGAATCACCATCTATCCTGCCTCAGTAAAGACAGTTATCCGTAACCTTGTATCAAAGTATTCATTTCCCCACGTTTGGCCGTGGAGAAGCTGTCTCAACCTCGGACAGTGTATAGGCTAACGGTGCCTTTTAAGTTATTCACCCCGTAGACACCACATATAGATATTAAAAGACTATTAGCTATTTTTATTTTTGCCTGGCTACTTCCTGGTTGTTCACACCTCTTCTGAGCATGCTCAGAAGCAATAACAGATCAAAAATAAATTGAAAAAAAGATGCAAATGGATTACATTAAAGGGGTACTCCAGTATATTTATTTATTTATTTTTTTTAAATCAACTGGTGCCAGAAAGTTAAACATATTTGTAAATTACTTCTATTAAAAAACCTTAAACCTACCAGGATTATCAGCTGCTGTATGATCCACAGGAAGTTCTTTTCTTTTTAAAATTATTTTCTGGCAACCAACACTCCATAGCCACAGTGTCAATAACTATGCCCAAGAACTTCACCGAAGTTGCAGGACCCTCCGTGTTATCCGTAGCCAAAGGGACACCAAACCAACCCGCCAGCCGCTCCATTTTCTGCAACAAAATGGCGCACACCCGAGATCCAGCCGGGCCCAGGAAAAGAAAGTCGTCCAGGTAGTGCAACACTGAGTCCAAACGGGACTCACTCCGCACTACCCACTCCAAAAAAGAACTAAACTGCTCAAAATACGCGCAGGAGATGGAGCAGCCCATGGGTAGACACAAGTCAACAAAAAACTGACCCCCCAAACAACACCCCAACAACTCAAAATTATTCGGGTGCACCGGCAACAGACGGAAAGCCGCCTCAATATCTGTCTTGGCCAATAAGGCCCCCTTGCCGTACCTCCGGACCCAAGACTAAACCACATCAAAGGACGTATAGTACACTGTACAGAAATTTGTTGGGCTCCCGCTTGGGAACCAATCCCAATGGGGAAACCCGCAACCCGTCCAACGGAGGCGACTCAAACGGCCCAACCATCCTACCCAAGGCAACCTCCTTCAACAACTTTTCTCTAAGTAACTCTGGGCGGGCCAATGCCGAGACCAGATTCCGCACCGCCCCACCACCCGACTCAACACCCACAAAGGGAATGCGGAAGCCATCCGTAAACCCAGACCTCAACAACTCCGCCGCCTGTCTATTTGGGTAACTGGCTAGGAAAGGCTCCATCCTTGCCACCTGAACTGGGGTCGCCCCTCTTCTGGTCAGCCTCTCCCTGCTTGCCCTTCCCCCTATGGAAGCAATGTGACAAACCGTGGCCACCCCCCCCCCCCCCCACAGCCGGAACACTCGTGCTTAAAACGGCACTCGGCTCCAAACTTGCAATTCCCCTCATTGAATTGCCAACACACCCCTTTACCTGGCCCAGCTGACCGGCCTGACCCTGACCCAACTCCCCCGGCACCCTCCTGAAAGGACTGCAACCCGGTCCCACTGGGTGGAGCCGCCATAAGCCGCATCCTTATGATCCCAACGCAAGTCAGGATGCACCGCCATCCGCTGCCGGAACTGTTCATTGTACTGCAGCCAAGCCAATCCCCCATAGACCCGATAAGCCTCACCCACAGCATCCATGTAGCAAAAGAGGCCTGAGCAGTACTCAGGCGCCTTTTCCCCCACTACACTGGCCAAAATCGCAAAGGCCTGAAGCCAGTTCGAGAAGGTCCGCGGAATCAGCCGATACCGTCGACGCTCCTCCTCTTCCACTTTCGACTTGTCAGGCCTAACCTTGTCCAGATTAAATTTCTCAAGCGGGAGTAGCGAAAAAATATCCACATACTCCCGCTTCCAAATTTTCTCTCTCACCTCCGCTTTCAGGTGCGCCCCCAAGGGGCCCTCAAAGCAGACATAGACCTCCCCCCTAGCCGCATCAGCCATTCGAACACCCCCACCAGCCCCCGATGCCACGACCACCGGAGAAGACCCCCCCAGGCTAACCCTGGCACCGCCAGCAGGCGCCGCAGCCACCGCAACCCCCGGCGCAAATTGCCCTGCTACCTTAGTTGCTGCGCCCCACACAGGAACTGGCGACTCCCCCACCCCCAAATCACTACCCCGCAGCAGCGCATGCAAACCATCCAGAAAAAACTGCAAAAGTGTCCACTTCTTCTTCCCGACTGTCCTGACTTCCTCTTCCTGTCCTATTAACCCCACCCTAACTCCTCCCCTTCCTCTCTATACTTCTCCTGCCCTACACTTTAACCCCTGTCACACTGTATAATCCCCCTGTTATGTGCCCCTTCCAGGGCTTCCTTTAAGGACATAGCGTTTTTCTGTTTTCGCACTTTTGTTTTTTCCTCCTTACCTTTTAAAAATCATAACCCTTTAAATTTTGCACCTAAAAATCCATATGATGGCTTCTTTTTTGCACCACCAATTCTACTTTGTAATGACATCAGTCATTTTACCCAAAAACCTACAGCGAAAAGGGAAAAAATAATCATTGTGCGACAAAATGGAAGAAAAAATGCCATTTTGTAAATCTTGGGGGCTTCCTCCACATTTTCCTGACACATTTTCTTTATTCTGTAGGTCCATACAATTAAAATTATACCCTACTTATATAGATTTGATTTTTTATTACTTCGGAAAAAAATCATAACTACATGCAGGAAAATTTATATGTTTAAAATTGTCATCTTCTGACCCCTATAACTTTTTTATTGTTCTATGTACGGGTCGGTATAGGGCTCATTTTTTGCGCCCCGATCTGAAATTTTTAGCGGTACCATTTTTGTTTTGATCGGACTTTCTGATCACTTTTTATTCATTTGTTCATGGCATAAAAACTGACCAAAAATATGCTATTTTGGACTTTGGAATTTTTTTGCGCGTACTCCATTGACCATACAGTTTAATTAACAATATATTTTTATAGTTCGGACATTTAAGCATAGGCGATACCACATATCTTTATTTTTATTTTCATTTACACAGTTTTTTCATGGGAAAAGGGGGGGGTGATTCAAACTTTTATTAGGGAAGGGGTTAAATGATCTTTATTAACTTTTTTTGTACACTTTTTTTTTTTTTGCAATGTTATAGCTCCCATAGGGGGCTATAACACTGCACACACTGATCTTTTACACAGATCACTGCAAAGCCATAGCTTTGCATTGATCAGTATTATCGGCGGTTGATTGCTCAAGCCTGGATTTCAGGCTTGCAGCAATCAATCGCCACTCGGATGCACAGGAGGCAGGTAAGGCACCCTCCTGCTGCGTCCTAGCTGATCGGGATATCGTGATTTTATCGTGATGTCCCGATCAGCCCGATTGAGCTGCCGGGATGTTTTTACTTACACTTTCACAAAGTTGATCGCCGCCTCTAAAGAGTTAATGCCGGACATCTGCCGGAATGGCGATGTCCGGCATTAGCCACGGGTCCTGGCTGATAGCAGCCAGGACCATGCGGGTATGATGCGAGCTCAGATCACAGGGGATGTAATGAGTGATACCCGCTGTGATCTTTCCTTAAAGGGGTACTCCAGTGAAAAACTTTTTTTTTTAATCAACTGGTGCCAGAAAGTTAAACAGATTTGAAAATTACTTCTATTAAAAAATCTAAATCCTTCCTGTACTTATTAGCTGCTGAATACTACAGCGGAAATTCTTTTCTTTTTGAAACACAGAGCTGTCTGCTGACATCATGAGCACAGTGCTCTCTGCTGACATCTCTATCCATTTTAGGAACTGCGCAGAACAGCATATGTTTTCTATGGGGATTTCCTTTTAAGCTGGCAGTTCCTAAAATGGACAGAGATGTCAGCAGAGAGCACTTTGCTCATGATGTCAGCAGACAGCTCTGTGTTTCAAACGGAAAAGAATTTCCACTGTAGTATTCAGCAGCTAATAAGTACAGGAAGGATTAAGATTTTTTAATAGAAGTAATTTGCAAATCTGTTTAACTTTCTGGCACCAGTTAATTAAAAAAAAAAAGTTTTTCACCGGAGTGCCCCTTTAACTGCAAGTACTACAGCTCCCAACAAGGAGCAGAGCATGTTCCATGATAGGAGTAGTAGTACCTGCAGTTAAGGAAGGATCACAGCGGGGGTCACTCCTGACATCCGCTGTGATCGTCCTATCTATTGAAGAGATGTGGAGCGGCTCTATACAGCACTCGCATCTCTGCACTATATTCCGGCCAGTGATATGAAAAGAACATCACTCACTATTTCCTTCAGAGAGCGGTGATTGGCTGCAACCATCCGGCGTATCCCCACTCTGGGCGGAAAATATGAATGAGTGATGTGAATTTCTATTCATATCCCTGGCTGGCCGGAGTACAGAGCAGAGATGCGAGCGCTGTATAGAGCCGCTCCGCATCTCTGCTATATTATGGACGATCACATCGGGCGATTTAAAAAAAGTAAAAAAAGAGAGAGAAAAAAGTGAAAAACACACACTTTATTAAAAATTTATTAAAATTTCGTCATAAAAAATATAAATTTCGTTAAATAATTTTTTTTTCCATCACTACTGCATCCTTTTTATTTTTTGATACCCAACAAAGGGGCCAACAATGCAATTTCCTCACGAATGAAAAAATGCCAGACGCAGGAAATTGCACTAGCGTTTTTTTTTTAAACCAAGAAATGCAGGACAAAAAATCAAGTAGAAACTTAGCCGTAGAAGCTTTATATTCAACTTACAACTAAGGCCTCATTCATGCTGCTCTTTTTTTTTTTTTTTTTTTGGAGCCGATCAAAACCTAAAATGGGTTAGATGCAAACGACTACTATCGGGTCCTGACGGACCCCATTCACTTGCATTGGGGTCTGTCGGTGATCGGGTAATTTTACAGGAATTTAACGAAGGAAAAAATAGTGCTTGCACAATGTTTTCTCCGCCAAACTCCCATCCTTCTGGATGGATTGCCGAAAGAACTCGGAATAGCGGAGTCCGACGGCAATTTGAACGAGGCCTAAGAGTATGAAAAAAAAATGCTACGTTTTGTGGCATATGAACCGTCAAAAAAGAAAACTCTACACCAGTGGTGTCAAACTGTGTCCCTCTAGATGTTGCAAAACTTCAACTTCCAGCATGCCCGGACAGCCAACGGCTGTCCGGGCATGCTGGAAGTTGAAGTTTTGCAAGATCTGGAGGGACACAGTTTGAAACCACCTCTCTACACGTTTTCATCAAAAACTCGGGTCATAATGTTTTCATTGGAAGTTGCAGTTTGCATGTGAGTTGGCAGAGTCAGATAACACATCACATATGCTAAAATAATGGGAGGATATGTGTGTGAGAGAGAAGAAAAGAGGAGTGTCTTTGGAGCCAAGCTGAAATGAATACCTCCTTTCAACGCTGTATCCACATGCCTGAAGCAGCAGAGCGTTGATGTGCTCCCTCGCTTCTCAACTCCCCGAGACTGACTAAATAGTTGCATGCTCTAATCTCATTCCTGCTTTCATCCTCTCACCTGCAAAGGAAACCTTGTTTATGATTCCCAACCGGATCACACACTGACCTATTTAAAAAGTAAGAAAACCGACCGTCTATTTTTTAGACGCAAACTTTATTTTTAATGTTGCAGCTTATACTGGATGGATGGATATATATATATATATATATATATATATATATATATATATATATATATATATATATGCTACTTTCCAGACGAGCAATTGATCCTCACTGTTTGTTAGCTGTTCCATAATGGTACTGTTTTTAGTTTTTTTGGGCTGTGCATTGTGCTCAGCTGTTCATTATAACATTGCCTACTGTCATGTTTTATTCATGATATCAAAAGGCATTGGGATTTGGAAAACAGGGTTTTATGAGTCAGTATGTTTCTTCATTGTCGGCACCGAATAGCCCAAAATTGGCTCAGTAAGGTCACTTTTGGTTGACTCACCGTTATTATAATCCAAGTAGTAGACAATCTACAAGACAGATTAGGTATAATATATGTTTATATGAATTGGTGATGTTTTATCACAGAGCAGTGTATGAATAAATAGAGGATGTAAGAGATGTATCCAGCAACTAATGATGTTTATCATATAAGGATAATATATGTGCTATATTTACTTATTGTGTTAAATTAAAAACAAGCCAAGGGACTACATCTAGGAAGAATTACTCATCATTGTATTTTGTTAGTCACATAAGAATATCATTCTTAACACATGTATAATGCTTACTCGCTCAAACAAATGAACATATATTGGAGTTTATCTCTAGTTTATCTTTTTAGGATTCTATGCATGTTAATATGCGGTGATAAAAGATCCATTGTTATAAAACCCCATATAGGTGTAATTGTAGAAGGGTAAAAATAGAATATAATTGGCCATATAAATGGAAAGGGTCAACTGTGAAATGTTGCATTAAGTATGATTTACTTCCATAGGGAACTTGTTTCAAATAGTGGTATAGATGATCTTGAATAAAAGAGACAGGGAAATGGCATTTGACCTGATAGAGAGATGTGAGATAGATGGATATGAGATAGATAGATAGATAAATAGATAGATAGATAGATGGATATGAGATAGATAGATAGATATGAGATAGATAGATAGATAGATAGATAGATATGAGATAGATAGATAGATAGATAGATACAGTAGATAGATAGATATGAGATAGATAGATACAGTAGATAGATATGAGATAGATAGATAGATATATACAGTAGATAGATAGATATGAGATAGATATGAGATAGATAGATAGATAGATAGATAGATACTGTAGATAGATAGATAAATATGAGATAGATAGATAGATATGAGATAGCTAGACAGATAGATATGAGATAGATAGATATGAGATAGATAGATAGATAGATAGATATGAGATAGATAGATAGATATGAGATAGATAGATGGATAGATAGATAGATAGATAGATAGGTAGATAGATAGATATGAGATAGATAATTATGAGATAGATACAGTAGATACATGGTAGATAGATAGATAGATAATTAGGAGATAGAGATAGAGAGATAGATAGATAGATAGATAGATAGATAGATAGATAGATAGATAGATATGAGATAGATAGATAGATAGATAAATAGATAGATAGATATGAGATAGATAGATAGATACAGTAGATAGATAGATAGATATGAGATAGATAGATATGAGATAGATAGATAGATAGATACAGTAGATAGATATGAGATAGATAGATATGAGATAGATACAGTAGATAGATAGATAAATATGAGATAGATAGATAGATAGATAGATAGATATGAGATAGCTAGACAGATAGATATGAGATAGATAGATATGAGATAGATAGATAGATAGATATGAGATAGATAGATAGGTAGATAGATATGAGATAGATAATTCTGAGATAGATAGATACAGTAGATACATGGTAGATAGATAGATAATTAGGAGATAGAGATAGATAGATAGATAGATAGATAGATAGATATGAGAGATATATAGATGGGTAGATAGATAGATAAATATGAGATAGATATAGGTAGATGATAGATACCTCTGAGATAGATAGATAGATATGAAATAGATAATTATTAGATAGATAGATAGATAGATAGATAGATACAGTAGATATATAGATAGATAGATATGAAATAGATAATTATTAGATAGATAGATACAGTAGATATATAGATAGATAGATATGAAATAGATAATTATGAGATAGATAGATACTGTAGATAAATAGATACAGTAGATAGATAGATGGTAGATAGATAGATGAGACAGATAATTATGAGATAGAGATAGATAGCACTAGATAAATAATAATGTTTACAATAATGAAACCTTAATCTCTTTTCTATTGTTTTTTTTTTTTTTTGTATCAAGTATAGAATATCTATTAATGCGCTCCATCCCTTAAAACATTTGCCTAAAGTCACGTTTCACAATAACATAACACATGGAAAGCATTTTCTCTAACTTCCAAATCTCTTACTTATGGCTACTACCTCAATCTTTCCCTGAAGGCTAGTCAGCTTACACTATCAGCCAACAATCATTAGGTGCAATCCTCTTGGTAGTTCTTCTTTGCTATGGATAATGTGATTTATAACAGGTTGCTTTGAGGCTATATCGAGAACAGATCACTTATGTGGACTTATACTAAGAACTGTGCCAAGATTACAGTGGTTTCTCATCTACTTTCTAGTTGCATTTTCTGTATTTCAATGAAACAGCACATGAGGAAGATATGGATTTTTGTTGAAGGGGTTTGTCCTTTCACATAGCTCCTTAAACAAAATAAGGTCCCGTAATATTAACTTATTGTGGAAGGTTTCCATCAACATCTAAGATGTAAAAAGTTGGGGAAGGTGGCAACTTCAAACTCCTGAAAGAACCTCGAGCTGGACTATTATACCTATGCATGATATTTGTAAAGCAGATTAACTCTGTTAGTGTCATGTGGTTGCCAAGTTACTCAAAAGTTTTTTGTACACTATAAATGTCATTAAGTTTGTGTTGACAAACATGGGTACCCAAGGGGGGATGCCTCCTTATCTGTAGACAGAATTCTGCAGTTTAGAAGGTGTGCCAGGCTCATGTAAGCTCAGGCATTTGTGCTCCAACCTTCTTCTGTATTTAGTTTATTAGAAAGGAGGAAGCTTTTCTACACCTTCAATACCTGTCTAGTTTTCATACTGCCCGAACCACAAGTAACCGGGTTAATTGCTGGTGGCTTCTTCTTGCCCCTCTAGCTTTGACTATATGGGTATAGGAGAGATCTATAAATCAAGGCTGGTGGGCAGAAAAGAAGACTGGGAACAATCCTGTTGACTCATGATTCAGGCAGCATAAAAGTGATGACAGGTTCTCTTTAAAGGTGCCCATATACCTTCAATAGCTGGTGGCTGAATGTTGGTTCAATTCACATATTTCGTTCACTCCATACACATGAACATTCAGATTGGATAAATGTTTATGTATTGTAAATGAGGAAGGGGTCAGTGGCTTATCCCCAAAAACAAAGGGTCGAGCAGTTGAAATCCAACATGCCCAACCATTCTCTCCTCCAACATCATTCATTGGGGTAGACTGGGGATCTGCCATGAATGTTTAAGAATGGATATCAGACTATCTGCCCTACATCTGAAAAAGCCGCATGCATTATTGAGGGACTTGAATTCTTGTAAGCAACTATGTGTTTCCTAGAAATAGCAGGGGCAGAAAGAGGCGTGATGGAACTGTTTGTATCACTGCATTACTCTACAGCTTAGATAGTATAAACGTAAATGCTAAAAAGGGACAGCTTGTTCTCACTTAAATATTTTAGAGGAATCAGGGTTGTCAGATATTATCCAGCAGTTAAAGGGGTATTCCGCTGCCCTGTGTCAGAAGCTCCGCTCCCCAGAGTCCGGAAGTTTATTGTTCCGGACGCTGTGTGCGGGCTTCCGTGTTCAGGGCTGCCCCTCGTGACGTCACCCTCGCCCCCTTTGTGATGTCACGCCTGCCCTTCAGAGAAAGTCTATGGGAAGGGGGTGTAACGTCATGAAGGGGGCGGGCGTGACGTCATGAGGGGCAGCCCTGAACACGGAAGCCCGCACACAGCAACCGGAACAATAAACTTCTGGACGCTGGGGAGCAGAGCTTCTGACACAGGGCAGCGGAGTACCCCTTTAAAAGGGTATTCCGGCCAAATACATCTTATCCCCTTTGGATAGGGGATAAGAGGTTTTTGGCCGGAATACCCCTTTAAATGAAATTGTCATGAGATTTGGCTTTAAAAGAAACATGGGGGGAGCTTTATCTGCAATTCTTTTTTACAGGTATACACTGATCTGCCACAATACTAAAACCACATGCCTAATAGTCTATAGGTCAAAACAGCTTTTACCCATCAAGGCCTGGGCACAAGACTTCTGAAGGTGTCCTCTGGTATCACACATTAGCAGCAGATCCTTTACACAGGTTTTCCAGCATGTTAGTAACTTTTAGGACTGTGTTTAGGAAAACCTTTGCTAGAGCAGGGCTCTGTGAAAGAGGTGGCAGCAGAGAACACAGAATGTAAGTATGTTACTTTATTTATTATTATTTGTAAACTGCCCAAACTTAAAAATTACTAGCTAGCTGGAAAATTCCTTTAAGTCTTGTCAGGTGGAAGTTGTAGCTTCCATGGATCGGATGTGTTATTCCAGCACAGACGCTTATCCAGATTCATATCTGGAAAATGTGAAGTCAACACCTTGAACTATTTGTTATTTTAATGTTCCTCAATCCATTCCTGGACAATATTTGCAGTCTAATAGTAATCCTACAGAAAGAGGCCACTGCAGTTAGGGAATTCCACTGCCATGAAGGGGTGTCCTTGACCTGCAATAATGTTTAGATAGTAACATAGTAACATAGTTCTTAAGGTTTGTAATAGTTTGTAATAGTTTTTGAAAAAAAAGACAAGAGTCCTTCGAGTTTAACCTAAAGCCCTGTTACTGTGTTAATCCAGAGGAAGGCAAACCCCCCCCCCCCCATGAGGCTGATGCCAATTGCCCCATGACAGAGGAAAAAGTCCTTCCCGACCCCACTTTGGCAATTAGAATAAATCCCTGGATTAGTGTTCTATCCACATGAGTCTATTATTCATAACCTGTAATTTTATAATTTTACAGATAAACATCCAGGTCCCGCTTGAACTTTGAGTTTATTGAGTCAGACATCATAAAATCACGCGGCAGAGAGTTCCCTAGTCTCACTGCTCTTACAGTAAAGAATCTCTGTCTGTGATAAAGGTGAAACCTTCTTTCCTCTAGATGTAGAGGAAGCCCCCTTGATATGGTTATCGGCCTAAGTATAAAAAGATAACTAGAAAGATTTTTGTACTGTCCATTCATATATTTGTACATTGTGATCAGATCGCCCCTAAGGCATCTTTTCTTCAAACTAAAAAAACACCAAGCTTAATAACTTGTCTTGGTCCTTTGATCCTCATATCAAAGTAAAATCCACATGAATCCCAGGACCCATAGTTTCCATGCAACCCCCTTCTTCTATTATCATGAAGGGGCATACTGTTACACTCTGCGCTCCGGTCGCAAACACCGTCTGCAAGCGCAGAGTCCCTGTGTCCCCGTATTCAGGCGGGGCCGGGATTCGCATCACGGGACATGCCCGCCTGCGAATCCCGGCCCGTCACTCACCATGTTCCGCTGCCGCCACCTCTCCTGTGTCTCAGCACTGGCGCGCGTGTCCCCATCTCCTAGGGTGCGCGCACACCGGAACTCTGAAATTTAAAGGGCCAGTACGCCCATAATTACTGTTTGCACCTGACACCACATTATAAAGTCCCTGCACATCCCACACTTCCCTGCCAGATCTTCAGTGCCCCTAGCCTGAGATTAAGCATTCCTTTTGCCTTTTTGCCTCTTCCTGTGTATTCAGACCTTCCTGCTACGTTATTTGACTACGCACCTTTGCCGCCTGCCCTGACCTCCTGCTAAGTTTGACTACACTTCTGCCTCATCCTCTGGTACCTCGTCTGCCCAGCTACCTGTGTGGTCGAGCCGTGTCAGGGATAGTGACCTGGGTGTCACCTGCCGCAGCAAGCCCATCCTGCCTTGCTGCGGGCTCTGGTGAAGACCAGTGGCACCTTAAACTCCGCTCCCCAATACGGTCCAAGTCATTGCCACACAGGTTTGTTGGATCCACATCCAGCTCCGTTACACATACTTGACTTGCAACAATGTTTTAGTGGTTGGTATGTGTCAAAGTAACATCCACATGAATGCCAGGACAGTACATTGCTGGGAGCAACCTACTGTCTCCACCAGCTTTCATTCTTCCCACAGTGCATCATAGTGCTATCTCTTTCCCAAAATAAGAGACTGAAACGGACCCAGGCATCCGCATTATATAAAAGAAAACATGATCCATCAGGCTAAACCATCTTCCTCCATAACAATGAAGGGGAGTACTTAGTCTAAAACAATGTTAAGATAGGTGGTAGATGTCAAAGAACCATCCACACGAAAGCCAGGACACAAGGTTCCACAGCAAAACATTACCGGGAGCAGCCTACTGCCATTGATATAAGTAAAAAAGACTGTTCACTTGGTGCATAATATATCTCAACCCTTGACAGGCGCTATTGTAACAAAACAAGTAATGCTATTATTTTTACCTCTCATTGATTTTACTGTTAATCCTGATTGTTTAGAGTCCAGCTGTGCTCACATTAGCTACATAAACATTAGTTATAAAGGCTTAAGAGTGAGTGTGTTTGGTTCAGTATAGATGGTATTAGTCAATTAGAAATGGTATTTCCATTTTGTATATGGGTGTTATAGGACCGCTACAAGACATCTATACTGTACTTCTTTGTTGAGTGCAGACTGGGCAGAATGACAAGTGAGGAAACTTAGAGGCCATCATTGCAATTTAAGCAAAAGGGTAAAGAGCTTTTATCTCCCCAGGCTTTAAATAGTCTGGTCAGGATAAGAAAAGGTTTGCAGCAGCACCATGCCTATGAAGTGTGGCTCTCATTACAGTTCAGCCTCATTCACTTGAATTGGGATGAACTACAATACAAGACACACCTAGAGGACACATGGGGCACTGTTTCTGGAAAATCAGCAATCCTTTTTCTTTAATTCTGAGTTTTCGAAAATGTGCTAAATTAAGACATATGACTAATCAATTCTAATCTTTAAAGAGCAACTCCAGTGATGGCTCTATAAACTTGCATGGGACTTCCACAAAAATCTGTAGATTCAACACCATAGTCTCACTTAAGTCTTGGGCTCCTGCAGCGGCATGATAATTTAAGCAAATCCTAACACAGGCCATCACTGGAGTTGCGGTATAAGCCCATGACTGCAGTACTCCCTTGATATTTCTTGGCAGCACGCACAGATGCCAAGAAGGCAATTGATGGGGTGAAAAGGGACTACATGAAGAGAATCCTCAACAAGGATCAATTTTTCCAATTTTTTTATTCCATATTTTATAGCATTCCATCAACAAAAGTTAAAAATGGTGCTTTGTCTCCCCCCCACCCATCCTTTTCCATTAGCAACATGATGGTTTAGGGAGTCTCCAGGCCAGGTCTGAAGATATGCTCCAATATTGATGTATCATATGCATTTGTATGTTTACTAAAGCTTGCTTCATATGCAGGAAATTTACTCCGAATCTGGCTTACTATCTAATATTTTATTATAATTATATGTCCTTAAAGGGGTATGTGACGGACTGACTCCGCCAAAAGTGACTTCTCCTTCCGGATGACAAGCCCCAGCATATCACAGGCAATAATCCCAGGCAGAACTAGAGATTATTGCATCCTTGTACCCAAAGAATCAGGCAACACCAGTCTTCAGGTATAAAATCAGAACTTTTTATTGTGGAACAAGTGTCTTCTTTTATAGGAAGGACATCACAGGGGGAAGGGTCAGTAAAGACAATACAGGTGACAGTGAGTCTGGGAGATAATCCAATAAAAATAGCTCTCCCTATACAGTGCCTTGAGTGCAAAAGGTGGAGGTATGCAGAAGTTGTATGAAAACAGTAATTAAAAGTATTTTAACTCTGAGCTTTATGTCACTGGACAACATCAACTGAAGGGTACAGATAGTGATGTCCTAAAGTCCATCCAAGTAGGTAGGGTGACCCTAGGATCCGTCACAGTGCTCCCCCTAATAAAATGGCAGACCCGGTGCGATCCCTACGGAACCATTTGGGGCTGTCCGGGCTTCAACCACCAGACGCAGTTGTGCTGGTCCTCCTCTTGGTTGGGGTGTGCGGCAACAATGTAATCCAATACCAGCAAACCCTGTATGAAGCTTACTGGGGCTCCTCTTAAAAAATGATTCTGCTTTTCCTCCCCTCCCCGGCCAGGGGAGGGGGAAGGCCTGGCCTGGCCCATAGTCTGTGAGAAGCAGGCTAGCTTCCGAGCCCTTCCCAAGCAACCTTTCCCAAAGGAAAACTCCATCTGTCACCAGTTGAAGGGGCAGGGGGCCGACTGCTTCCTCACTCGGTTGCAATATCTGCCACTGAGGAGCCGCACCAACTGTGCCAGCCCCTGTACTGTTCCACAGCCACTGGGGATCCGGGTCAACCATCTGGGATCCTGACTGGACCGATGCAGGGACCACATTCCCATCTGTAACTGCAGACCTGCCGGCAGTCTTCAGTGCTAGGCAGATTGTAGCAAAACTCTGCCCTGATGCCAGCACTTCAGCCAGAGAAGTGATCACTAGGTGGAGAGGAAGGTCGACTACCTTCTCACCTGTTTGCAATGTCTGGCGCTGGGGAGGTAAACCGACCACTCCATCTCCCAATATGGAATTCTGCAGCAGGGAAGCTGCACCAACTGTGCTTTCACCAGTACCGTTAAACAGCCGCTGGGGATCCAGGTCAACTGCCTGCGATTCCGACTGTACCAGTGTAGGGATCACGGTTCCCTCTGTAGCTGCAGTATTCGTTATTGAGCAGAGTATAGTAGGACTCTGCCCTGAAGCCAGCGCTTCAGCTGGGGCTGTGCTCAGTAGGTGGAGAGGGAGGTCAACTGCCTCCTCATCCAGTTGCAACCTCTTGCGCTGGGGAAATGAGCCGACCGCTCCATCTCCCGGCGTAAAATTCTCCATTTGGGGAACAGCACCATCTGTGTTTGCTCCTGTGCTGTTAAACAGTCTCTGTGGATCCAGGCCAACTGCCTGCGATCCAGAGTGGACAGGTACAGGGGTCACTGACCCCTCTGTAGCTGTAGAGCTGGCACTGGTGTCTGATGCTGGACAGAGTGTAGCAGAACTCAGCCCTAATGCAGACGCCTCCACCCTGGTGTCCTGACCGTATACTGCTAGAGCGTCGTGGTCCGGTGTGCAATCCAGGGGAAGACAGAGACCAGCCTTCTCATCTGTGCTGGTTTCCTCTGCTGTACCTGGCTCGTGATCGTAGAAATCCCCCTCAAACAAGGACAGGTAGTCTTCCTCGAGGTACCATTCCTGATACGTCAGCCAAGATAGATCCGGTTCCAGGCCCGGAACCTCAGACTGTGGCAGCATCTCTCTCCGCTTGTCCTGGATATCCCAGAGTCTGTATGCCTCGGTACGGCCAAAGTCGTACCGCTCCTCGAATGCATCCCACAATAGACCAGGCCAGCCGAAGTCTGTCCCTTCCGGAGCACAGGCTGTGTTTGTCTCCGACTGCCTGCAGCTTGCCCACCAGTACAGGGCAAGGTAATGAGCCTTGAGCTCCATTTCTTTCTGCACCAATCTGTGCAACTCAACCATTTCGCTGCCCGTGAGTTGCTCTCTGAGGTAGCAAAGCGCAAGTGGACCTGTTCCCTGAAGCGCTGTTCTGGGGTGGGCAGGACCTGTGCTCGGCTTCTCACCGACTCCTCAAGAACAACTTCCCAAATCTGAAAGCAAATTAAGGCTCTCTCTTGCATGGACATTTCTTCCATGGCATACTGCAGCTTCGCTATACGGAGTTGTGTCAGCTGTGTAAGCACCCTGTTCACATTCTCTCGTGGAGGATCTTTCAAGAGACCCAGGAACCATTGCACCTCTCTTCGGAAATCATCCATCCTTACAGGCTCTTCCTCGCCAGGGTAAGTTGCTGAGACCAGGGTCAAGCCAGCGGCTGTATCTCCCCCAGCTGGGCTGGTCTCAGTGTCGATCCTGGAGAAGTCAGATCCCACCGCTGCCACCAATTGTGACGGACTGACTCCGCCAAAAGTGACTTCTCCTTCCGTATAACAAGCCCCAGCATATCACAGGCAATATTCCCAGGCAGAACTAGAGATTATTGCATCCTTGTACCAAAAGAACCAGGCAACACCAGTCTTCAGGTATAAAATCAGAACTCTTTATTGTGGAACAAGTGTCTTCTTTTATAGGAAGGACATCACAGGGGAAGGGTCAGTAAAGACAATACAGGTGACAGTCAGCCTGGGAGATAATCCAATAAAAATAGCTCTCCCTATACAGTGCCTTGAGTGCAAAAGGTGGAGGTGTGCAGAAGTTGTATGAAAACAGTAAATAAAAGTATTTTAACTCTGAGCTTTATGTCACTGGACAACATCAACTGAGGGGTACAAATAGTGATGTCCTAAAGTCCATCCAAGTAGGTAGGGTGACTCTAGGATCCGTCACAGGGTACTCCACTGCTCAGCGTTTGGAACAAAATGTTCCGAACGCTTACAACCGGCGACGGGAGCTCATGATGTCATAGCTCCGCCCCTCATTACATCACGCCCTGCCCCCTCAATGCAAGTCTATGGGAGGCAGCGTGACAGCCATCACGCCCCCTCCCATAGACTTGCACTGAGGGGGCAGGGCGTGATGTCATGAGGGGGGGCTATGATGTCACGAGCGCCGGCTCTTAGCATTCAAAAAAAAATTTCCAAACGCTGAGCAGTGGAGCACCCCTTTAAAAATACTTTGGATACCTCAATGGGTAATGAAAGGTCATAAAATTTCTCCCACTCCTCAAAAAAAAAGTTTGCAGCATGTTCTACTTTCAAAGCCTCTCCCCCAAACCCACCTAATCCTTTATCACTAATCCCTGCATTTTTCTATCCTACTTGGTGGCATCTGACAAGAATCTGCTAGATTTCCAATGGACTAAACTTCCCCATCAACCACTAGCTGACCTATTAGATCGTGAGACTAGCAATACACATTAGATAGCTGTTGGCTGAATGCTTATTCAGCCAACAGCTGTTCCCCTTGTGGCCCTTCACCTATACACACGTGTGCTTTGCTCAGTCTACTGTGTATGTGTTCTCAAAAAGAAAGGAACAAAACAATCATGTTAAGTTTAACTCCTATTGCAAATTGAAATACCGTCAGAATTTCAGAGGAATTCTTTGTTCTCCAAACACAGAATTTCACTAACATTCAAGCCCTATTGAGTTCAATGGGATTCCGCCTGCAATTCTGCAAAGATTAAAAGACAGTTCTGCTTCAGAAATTCCACTGTGTGAATGGGATAGTAGAATCCCATAGAAGCAAACAGGCAGTACATTTTGGCAGAATTCTGGTGGAATTCTTTTGCAGAATGCTGAACGTAAATTCCGCTGTGTGAACATGGCCTCATTCCCAACATCTTGTATTTTTTTTTTTTTTTTACAGGGCATTAAAGTCTAATAAACCATTGCAACTTGCCAAGTGCTATAAAACACCTGAATTACTGTACCACTTTGGTTTATCAGACACTAAATTATCTTAGAGGTGTCATGGTGCACACACTGGGAACTCATCCCATATTTGATGCCACTGCCAGCTGCATAAACAAAGTCTGCTTATTTAAATTACAACTGTCTATTAAATTGATAGCTGTACTCGCACGACTCTACCCTTATAAATAATCCTTAATCACACATCATTTCATTGCAGCTTAATATATAATACCATTATTATGGCTGAACTTCTAAACCACAATGGGAAGAAAAAGTTTATCAAATATGCAATATGCTCTGGCTGACAAGATCACCTGCATGCTAAGTTCTTACAAATTGGAATCATAGCTGAAACATGAAAAGTAAAGCTGAATATGGCGCGTTTCCTATTGATGTTTTATTTGTAGACTATAATTATTTAAATCCTGAACGATATCAGTAACATACAAGGTGTTCAGTTTGCTTTGCTTACATCCAGGCTCCACCTCATATTCAATACTATACCCTTCTTACCCCATCCTTACTTGTTTCCTACTCCACAAACAAACACACTTTTATTCTCCTTGCTCTACTTCTTAAAGTGTCCCTGTCATTTTAAAAACCTTTTCACATGTCACGGATACTTGTCAAAAATGATTATTGGTCGGTGTCTCAATGCTGAGACCTCCACGAAGTTGGCATAAGCTCTCGGTTCTCTTTGTCTCACTGCCCCACAGACTTATAATGGGGCAACCAGACAAAGATCACTAAAGACCATGTAATAAAGAAACAAAATTTCGGGGGCCTCAGCACTGTGATGGCCACTGTGGTTTACTCGCTGGCTCTCTTTGTCTCACTGCCTTGTAGACTTATAATGGGAAAACATATCATAGATCGCTGAGGGCGTCTCAGTGCAGGGATGCCCACCGATCAGGAAAATGAGTAGGGATAAATCTTGTGTGTTCACTACCCGACTCTCTTTGTCTCAGTGCTCCATAGACTTTGTCTCAGTGCCCCATAAAGTACAGCACAGCAAAGATCGCTGAGATCCAGGGATTAAAGCACACTGCCGCTCTCCTATCCATGCCTGTTCTCCTTATCGGTGGGGATCTCAGCACTGAGACCCCGACAGCTAAAAACTTTTCTTAGCTCTGTGACATGTATAAACATGTTGTTAAATGACAGGTTCCATTTAACTGGAGTTAAATTTTTATTTTACTCAGATCTTTTTGCTACATTTTGACATACAAGATCTCACTATTTGTCATCACAATTTACTGCTTTGTCCCTGTGTTGATGACAGCTTGTGTACATATAGTGCACTCAAATGAGGTCATTTGTAATACCATCTGAGAAGTTCCAGCCAATGTTATTTGTATACAATAGGGACTTGTCTCAGCTTTTTCCTTATAAAACAGATTTGACAAAAAGAGAAAATATCTAACAAAGATCAAGCTCCACTATGTAAGAAAAGAACATGATCGTGTCAGTAAGATCAATTTTTACTTTCCAACAGTGGTATAACTTGAGTTTCCAGCACCCCATCCCAGCTCAGTGAAAGTAAAGTAAGCTCTGCGCTGTTCACTACTGTACTGTGTTGACCTGGGGTATCTTTGATCAACAGGGGACATCATTCATGAGGCCAACCCTTTAGACCACCTTCCCCACATCAACATTGTTATTGTATTTAAAGAGTGTTTTGTACCAACACCTCCCACAAATAACACTACACAAGGGACATACCAAGATCGCCACATAATGACTTAAAAACACCATACTGTTACCAAATAATACTGCCCCTAATAATGTAATAATGTTGGCTCCTCAAGAAATAATATGGGGGCAATGGTGAAGGAGGATGAGGAAAAGGCCAATCTATTAAATGACTTCCATCCAATATCAGATAACAGGGGAGGAAACAAATATAAATTCTCCAGCAAATCTAACAGTTTATAAACCAAGAAAAGGTGTGGTGCCACCTTAGTATCATAAAAACACACAAATCACCGGGCCCAGATGGCATCCATCTCAGGGTTTTGCAAAAATTAAATACCGTGCTAGGCAGACCCTTATCCCTTATATTTAAAGATTCTATAATGACAGGGATTGTTCCACAGAACTGGTGCTTAGCAAATGTGGTACCAATATTCAAAAAGCGTTCAAAAAGGGATACTGGGAACTATAGGCCTGTAAGTTTAACATCTGTTGTGGGTAAGATTTTTGCAGGTTTTTTGAGAGATGCTATTCTGGAATATCTTATAAAAAAAAGACAACCTTATGACACAGCAACAACATGGGTTTATGCAGGATGGGTCCTGTCAGACTAACCTGATCAGCTGTGGATGTTATATATCTGGACTTTTCTAAGGCATTTGATACTGTGCCAAACAAAAGATTAGTACATAAAATGAGGATGCTGGGACTGGGGGAGAACATATGTAAATGGATTAACAACTGGCTCAGTGAAAGGAAGCAGAGGTGAGTATCAGTGGAACTTACTCTGGTTGGTGACAGTTACAAGTGGGGACCACAGGGGACAGTACTGGGTCTACTTCTTTTCAATATGTTTATTAATGACCTTGTAGAGGTATTACAAAGTAGAATTTCTATATTTGCAAATGACACCTAACTGGGTAGGGTGATTACCACAGAGGATGATAACATAATATTACAGAGGGATCTGGGGAAGCTGTAGGCTTGGGCACAGACATGGAAAATGAAGTTTAATGAGGATGAATGTAAGGTTATGCACTTGGGCTGTAAAAATAAAATGTACAATTATTGCTAAATAATAAGACATTATGTCAAACTTCTACCAAAAAAGACATGGGGGTACTGGTGGACAGTTAACTCGACTTTAGTGATCAGTGCCAGGCAGCAGCTGCCAAGGCTAACAAAGTCATGGGATGTATCAAGAGAGGCATAGAGGTACGTGACAGGGACATAGTTTTGCTGCTGTATAAATCACTAGTCAGACCACATATGGAGTATTGTGTCCAATTCTGGGCACCTGTATATAAAAAGGACATGGCCACACTGGAGAGGGTGCAGAGGAGGGCGACAAGGATAATTAATGGTATGAGAGGATTACAGGACCTGATTAGAACGTACAAATATATGAATGGGCAGCCCAAAGATCTTTCTAGTGATCTTTTTATACCTAGGCCGGTAACCATGACAAGGGGGCATCCTCTACATCTAGAGAAAAGAAGGTTTCACCATCAGCACAAACAGATATTCTTTACTGTAAAAGCAGTAAGACTATGGAACTCTCTGCCGTATGATGTTGTGATGTCTGACTCAATAGACAAGTTTAAGGGGGGCCTGGATGTTTTCCTAGAGAGTAATAACATAAGAATTTATGGATAGTAGATTTAGCAGCATAGAACATTGATCCAGGGATTTATTCTGATCAACATATTGTGGTCGGGAAGGAATTTTTCCTCTGCCATGGGGCAATTGGCATCAACCTTGTGTTTTTAATATTTTTTTTTGCCTTCCTCTTCATCAACACGGTAGGGTTTTAGGTTGAACTCTATGGACTGTTGCCTTTTTTCGACCTTACAATCTATGTTACTATGTTACTATGCCTAACTATGAACACCACATAGTGACTGAATACCACCGCCATACTGTTACCAAATAATACTGCTACACCATGACCACTGCACAGTAACAGAATAATACCACCATTATGTCACCAAATAATACCACTACACAATGATTACTGCATAGTGACAGAAGAATAATACCATACTGTTGTTTTAGATATGGCTGCTGTAATCCCCGGAAACTGATAAGGAATATTAAGATAAATGTAGGTTTTTTAGAGTGACTCCCCATCCTGATAAATAGATGGGTCCAGAATAAGCCACCACCCCACCCCCCTTTCCCCCTGTAATGACTTTAGGCCTTTTTGCCTTATTTAAAGGGGTATTCCAGGAAAAAAAAAACTTTTTTTTTATATCAACTGGCTCCAGAAAGTTAAACAGATTAGTAAATTACTTCTATTAAAAAATCTTAATCCTTTCAATAATTATCAGCTACTGAAGTTGAGTTGTTGTTTTCTGTCTGGCAACAGTGCTCTCTGCTGACTTCTCTGCTTATCTGGGGAACTGCACAGAGTAGAATAGGTTTGCTATGGGGATTTGCTTCTAAACTGGGCGGTTCCCGAGACATGTGTCATCAGAGAGCACTTAGATAGAAACAACAACTCAACTTCAGCAGCTCATAAGTACTGAAAGGATTAAGATTTTTTTATAGAAGTAATTTACAAATCTGTTTAACTTTCTGGAGCCAGTTGATATATAAAATAGTTTTTTCCTGGATAACCCCTTTAACATAGAAAAAAAGAAAAACCCAAAGCAGGAGATTTATCAAAACTTGCGTAGAAGAGTGGAGCAGTTGCCCATAGTAACCAATCAAATTGCTGCTTTTATTTTTAAATAAAAAAAAAAAAAAGTTAACCTAGAATCTGAATAGGAGAAAATGAAGACATTCACCGGTTCTGATGCTTCTGGACTTTATTACATCGTGCAGTACAGGTTGGAACAGCAGGGTCGGGTTAGGACGCCAACTAGGAGCTGTAGTGACAGCACTGTTTCACACCATCCGGTGTTTCTTCCGACTACAGCCTTCACCTGGCCAAGAGGCGGTACTAATCCCATTCCTCACGTGACCTTGGTGGAGGGGAGGTACCTTACAAGCAATCTTGGAACAGGTACATGTTATTAAAAACAACAAAACCATAAAAAAAATGCATAAGCAACCATTTAAATAAGCATACTTAGATCCCTTCTATAATTTAACCCTAGATTGCCTAGAGCATTGGTTCCAGAGATCCATCGCGCTTCTCTTTGTAGAAGCCATTTGTGCTTCTCTATACCTTCTCTAGGTTGTGGTTGCTGGTGTGAGAGCGCTCCTAGACAAGACAGCCAAAAGAACAGAGGTGGTAGATTTTATTTGTGAGGCATTGCGATTTATTTTGGAGAGTAACACCTTCCAATTCAATGATATGTGTTATGCCCAAGTGGGAGGCGTAGCAATGGGCAGCCCAGTTGCCTGTACGCTGGAAAACATTTATGTTGCCATATTTGAGAGGGAATTTGTCCACACAGAAAAAAATACATTTATAAAAAATATATTCAAATACTTAAGGTTCGTGGATGATGTGTATATAACTTGAACAGGCAGCAAAAAGAGCATTTTGAGGAATTTGTAAGGTACTAAAAATATATCTAGTAATATGAATTTAAAATTCACGTCAGTCGTCAGTGACCATCAGTTCGAATTTTTAGATGTCCAATTAACTAAAACGGGGAGCCAGATCAATGTGTCAGGCTATAGGAAATTCCCTGTTACATTTTAACAGCTACCATCCTACACACATGAAGACATCTATCCCTTACAGCCAGTTTTTGCAGTTGTCGCGTATTAATAAGAGTGAAGAATCTTTTCTGCACCCCTATTGAGGATCTCTGTAGCCCAGAAATAGCAGTTTGTAATAGCGATCCACTGCAAATAAATTCGGACCAAAACAATTTTTTCGGAAAATTCGGCGGATCATCCAAATCGAATTTTTCAAAAATTTGCTCATATCTACTTGTAAGTTACCTCCGCTCCACCAAGGTCACGTGAGGAATGGGATTTGTACCTCCTCCTGTCCAGGTGAAGGCTGTAGTCTGAAGAAACACCAGATGGTGTGAAACAGGGCTGTCACTACAGCTCCCATTTGGCGTCCTAACCCAACCCTGCTGTTCTAACCTGTACTGCATGATGTAATAAAGTCCAGAAACATCAGAAGTGGTGAGTGTCTTCATCTTCTCATATTTACTGTCCTTACATTGCGGACTACATTTCTGAAAAGAGCACCCCACTGATGCTGAATTCCTTTCAAATGCATTACCTAGTTAATTATCTGCTGGAGTGCAGGTGTCAGAAAAAGAGGTTGCGCTGACATCCCTATCTATTCACATTTCATTAAAGGTTTTTTTTATATCAACTGGTTTTAGAAAGTTAAACAGATTTGGAAATTACGTCTATGAAAAAATCTTAATCCTTTCAGTACTTATGAGCTGCTGAAGTTGAGTTGTTCTTTTCTGTCTAAGTGCTCTCTGATGACACCTGTCTCGGGAACTGTCCAGAGTAGAAGCAAATCCACATAGCAAACCTCTTCTACTCTATGCAGTTCCCAAGACAAGCAGAAATGTCAGCAAAGAGCACTGTTGCCAGACAGAAAAGAACAACTCAACTTCATCAGCTGATTATTATTGGAAGGATTAAGATTTTTTAATAGAAGTAATTTACAAATCTGTTTAACTTTCTGGAGCCAGTTGATATAATTATTTTTTTTCCTGGAATACCTCTTTAAACCTAGAATCTGATTGGTTGATATTGGAAACTGCTCCACTCTTCTTCTACAGAACTTTTATAACAATTAGAATCTCCAACGAAGTAGGTTCAGCAATAAAAAATAATACAATTCTAGATTTGACGTTAAACTTCAGAACATAATTTATTCCTGACCTCCTTTTATCCAAAAATAAACTGCATGTTCCTGTTTCTTAGAAATATATTTGCTGGAATCATATCATCTTACTCTGTACACACAAAGGTACAGATGTGCAGCACATTCACGCTATTTCTCCCCAGTCTTGTCTCCTTAACAAATGTATGACTTGTTTGTGACAATATGGTGCCAATCTCTGCTTTATTGTTAGGGTAAAATAAGTAAAACATTAAGTAAAAGTAGAACATTCTGAATCATTAAAAGATTAATCTTAGGCTCCTATTGTTATCTATACATTTACATTGAATTTAAACCCCTGAGCCAAAGTCAGAAGTGGATGCATAAGGGAGGAGAAGTGTAAGTCCTTCCTTTATATTTCCCATTCCTTTTGAATACACTTCTGGCCTTGGCTCAAAAACTGCAGTGGCAGATATCCAAAAACTGCCAGAAAAAAAACAAGTGGAAACTTAGCCTAAGGGTCTCAATGTGACTCTTAGAGAAATGAATAAAGAAACTGACATAGATTCAGCAAGTCTTAGTCACATAGTAAAGTCAGAGGACTGGTCACAGTGCACCATAATAAAGGCACTGGTAACAAATTTATGGGGAATCTGTCAGCTCTATGTCACGGTTAAAGCTGCAAACAGAGGCAGATGGCTGAAAAAACAAATGATACCTGTCTCTCAGCTGATGGCTGTTTGCAAAGTAAAAAAAATCATGTTTTCATTCTATGCTCAAGAGTCATAGAGGCAGGGCTGAGCTGCAGCATGCATGTCTCCTCCCTCCACACCCCTAACAACCCTCATGATTGATATAAAAAAGGCTCAGTGCTGGAAGTAAAAAAATAAAAATAAAACATCAATCATGCAGGTGGGTGGTGGAGAGAGGAGGCAAGCATGCTGCTGCTCAACATCACTTCAGCATGAAAGGAAAATAGTTTTATTGCAAACAGAGACAGGTATCAATTGTTTTATTTCCTTATCAATGATCTGCCCATGTCTACAGCTCTGGTCATAATATACAGCTTACATGGGTCCATTTATCTGCCCTTTCTATTTACTTCATGTCGTTAGGATGTAATACAGGAGGGCCCCCACTTCTAACCCTCCTTCTTAAGCCAATCTGAAGTGCAGCTATATGTCTATTACATTTGTAGAAATATGAAGCTGTAGATTTGGAGAAATAAAATACTAGAAACAGGCTCCTATAGGGGTTTTAGGGGCCATAGTCACAGCAATTAGCTGACCAAAGGCTGGTCAGAGCACCAGCTACTAAGACATAGAAGATGACACAGAGGCTAGGCACAGTGCATAGGACTGTATTATTGGAAGTACATTTCTTTATGAATAGGTCACCAGAGGTGCGGGACATACCATTGGATCAATAAGAACATAGTTTTCAAAAATGTCCCTTTTGACTGGCTACAATAAGTAAGTTTTGTGCTGTGTCAGTTTTTCTAGCAAAACATATTGAGATAATTATCAAATAGTTGTTTGGCTTTTCCGCTCTGGTATTTTACCACAACAACCAGATGTGCGGTTAGCAATTGGCGATACATCTTGTAGGATCCATAGTACTTCCACTATTGTTACAATAAAAATATTCTCAGCCAAAAGTCCCGATGGGGCTTTCATGAACAATTCAACAGAGAATTCAACAGCTAGAAGACATCAGATAGAATTCCGAACTCTTTCCTAAGGCTGCTTTACATCTGCTGCTTTCTTTATTGAGTTGTAGCATTCCACGAGTGGTGAATGGGAAACACCTGCCTTTGATTCTCCTAGCTTTAGCAAAAACCTAAAATGTAAAAAAAAAATGAATGCTTTATATAAGTATCCACAATCTGGTTAAGAGATGTGTTATGTGATAGCAATAAAACTATTTATATCTGTTCTTATCACACTTTAAACTATACTTTTCTAAGTCCATAAAACAGTAGAAAGAAAATCCATATGTTTTGTATGGCTGAGAATATACCATCAACGGTGACAGATGGAAACTTTTTTTTTTTTAGTTGTTATAGATTTGAATCTGTTGCAGAGTGGGCTGAAATCTGTCGTGAAGTGTGTTAACATGCAGATTTTCCGATAGTTGCCAATAGTGTTACTCTAACTTACAGTAAGCATGGCAGAACCCCAAACTGATGGCTTGGCCATTGACTGCTTTGGTCTGCATAAATAGGTACTGCTTACTAAGTGCTCAGAGTTCCTAGAATAGATGGACACAGTCTACAGTTATTAGACCTAAAACTGTAATTCTGGACTTTTCCAGGCAACTGGACCACTTTGAAAATGTGTCATTTATACAGAACAAAGGGCTGAGCCGCCAGGTTCAGGGCCAGCCGAATTAACTGTAAGCTTGCCCAACACCAGATGGCAAATATCCTAGAAAAAGGAGACAGGGTGGACCACATAGTGCAGATTTTTAGTGGGGTTTGGACATTTCTAGACATTTGGATGGATTTCCCAGGGTATGTTGGCAATTATGCATAATAGGTCAAGGAATAAGCCATGGTGGATACAGAATGCTACACATTTGAAAACATAGACAAAAGAGGACATAGAAAAGATCAAAATGGACTTTAAATTGTCTTGCTTTCCATGATCCTGATATTAATACCCCATCCCTTTATTCGCTGACAATGCAGTTTCCTAGGAAAAGGAGTTCGATGGAGTTTCCTACCAGTAGCCAAAGGAATAGGACCAAGCAGAGCTGGGCTCCTACTGTCCAAAGACCCCATACTGCATGGTCTGTCCCTATAGCATATACTGTAAATTCTTTCATATAGGACTTTATTTCAACCAGTTCATATGCATTGCACTGTACTTTAGTTGAGCGTTTTTGGATCAGCATGAAATTTGAAAATCAGCAACATGCCTTTAAATCTGCAGATGTTTTTCTTCTCCATTGGTTTGTTAACCCCCATTTTCCTCTATTTTGCTGTATTGTAGTTACAGATTTTCTATTTGGTGCAAGAAATCGTCCACTTTCATAAATGTATGAAATGACGATTCTAAAACTCGTGTTCAATTGTGTTCACCTGTGCTAGTATATACTAGGATATAGGATACAGTGACATTAAAAATGTACACAAAAATATGTAGTGCCAATGTATACTAGTATGTTAAAATGCATTGTAATGTTTGGGTGCTGCCCACCTCCTTTGCAATAAATGATTTAGTTTGATTTTTCTTATATGCTTCCTTAAATTTCAGCATGTTGGGGATTTTGTTTTTTGCAACGTTGATCCCATCAATATCAACACAGGAGACTGATGAGACCATAACATATACGGTAAGACATATGGTAGAATATTTTAAGTGTTTTACAGATGGAATGATATTTTTTAACAGCATGTGTGTAATATATTAAGAATTATTCATCGAAATACATATACATGAAATGACACAAGCAACATTTCATAGAAGCAACAGCAAAAACGATATAAGATGCCTGTAAAGGCTTACTCTGCTAACATTGTTTAGTTAGTTAGTTAGTTTGTTAGTTAGTTAGTTAGCATATCCATAGCATTGTATATCTGCATAAATTCCTAAGTCTGCAATTAAATGGCTGTGATAGGTAAACATTCCAGCCTTAAAAAAAACATGATGGTGTTGATGCGGAGAAAAAAAAAATACTTACCTAGCCCAATCCCATGCAACTCCCATTTGCCTCATCCTGTCCACCAGTCTTTTTTTCTGCTTCCAAGACACAGCTGTGGCCAGCAATTGGCTGAGCCAACAAGTCCTTCTCCGAGCACTTGTTTTGGTAGCAGGAAGAATAAACAAGATTGGGGACCAGACATAGGCAAATGGAAGCTGCAGAAGACTAGCAGAGGACCAGGGCTAGGTAAGTATGGATTTATTTTTATTGTTTTTTATTTTCCCCATGTCTGGCATTTTATTTATTATTATCTTAAGTGACCAAACCTCACATCCACTGATATTGTCTTTCCTACACTCGTGGGGTCCCTGTTGATCTAAAATGTTTGGTCAATCATGTGACAAGGAAATATTCTCTGTTGCTAAGTGGGTGTTTGCTGTGTGTCAAAAAGAATAACAGAAAAGTGGTAATCAGCAGGGATATGGGCACCACCAGAATGGCAGTAGCGGTGGACTCGTTACATTATTTAAAATGTTTTACCTTGTTTGCTCTTTGTTGTAAATTTTATCCAACTGGAATGCCCTGTTAAAAGTATGTATTTCAAAACCATTATGTAGGTTGTTTATTTATTTTGCCTATATAGCACCTACATATTCCACAGCACTGGACAAAGATCACCCATAAGTCATTGTCCCCAATGGTGCTCACACACTAAATTCATTACTTCAAACACATAAAGGCCAATGTTGTAGAACACAAACTATCAGCATGCTATTACATAATTAAAAAATCTAACAAAAAAAATCTAACAAAAGTAAAGTAAATCTTTAAAATAATATTTGATAACAATAAAAACAACCAAAAGCTCCATTTATGCAGGACGATTCTACAGAACACATGTATTCATTTTATTTGGCAAGGCCATGTTAATATTCAGCTAAAATTGCCAAAAATTATCCATTTAAATTTTTCCCTCTGTTTTTCCCAGGGGGCTTATTGCTATGTATTAAATGATTAAAATTCTGCTGCTGTCTTCCTGTGTTATTACTAAATAATGCAAGGCTCACTAGCAAAGATTAAATCAAAGAACATGAAAAGAGAATTCTGCATACAGTGCCATATAAACATACACCTTACTCCGGTGGAAAACATAATTTTTTTTTTTATAAATCAACTGGTGCCAGAAAGTTAAACAGATTTGTAAATGACTTCTATTAAAAATCTTATTCCTTCCAGTACTTATTAGCTGCTGAATACTACAGAGGAAATTATTTTCTTTTTGAAACACAGAGCTCTCTGCTGACATCACGAACACAGAGCTCTCTGCTGACATCATGACCACAGTGCTCTCTGCTGACATCTCTGTCCATTTTAGGAACTGTCCAGAGCAGAATATGTTTGCCATGGGAATTTTCCCCTACTCTGGACAGTTCTTAAAATCACGATCTTTTATACCACATGGTTTTGATTAAAGGAAATCTGTCATTAGTGTCACCTTGTGAGGGTCATGGCAGGTGGTGGATCCTCTGGGCCTGTGTGGATGATGACGTGATGAGTCTAAGGTGCCGCTGGTTTTCATTAGAGCCCGCCGGAAAGCGGGATGGTCTTACTGCGGCAGGCTGCACCCAGGTAGCTGCCCCTGGCACGATTTGTCCACACAGGTAGCTGGGATGAATCATGGTACATGTGGATTAGACAAGATGTGGTCAGGATAGCTGAAGGCCAGGGCAGGTGGCACAGTAGCAGGGTCAGGTCACGGAACAAGGATCAGGTACATGGATAGACAGGATCACAGGAACACAGTGGCTTTCTCTATGGCACAAGGCAACAAAGATCTGGCAGGGAACAAAGAGAGGAGCTCATACTTAACTCCTTAAGGACACATGACATACCGGTACGCCATGTGTCCGCTCCCGATCTACAACGCGGGGCCACGGCGTGGCCCCGTGTCATAGCGGGTCGGGCCCGGCTGGGACCCGTGGCTAATAGCGCGCGGCACTGATCGCGGTGCCGCGCGCTATTAACCCTTTAGACGCGGCGTTCAAAGTTGAACGCCGCATCTAAAGTAAAAGTGAAAGCATGCCGGTTAGCTCAGGGAGCTGTTCGGGATAGCCGCGGCGAAATCGCAGCATCTCGAACAGCTTACAGGACAGCAGGAGGGTCCCTACCTGCCTCCTTGCTGTCCAATCGCCAAATGACTGCTCAGTGCCTGAGATCCAGGCATGAGCAGTCAAGTGGCAGAATCATTGATCACTGGTTTCCTATGAGAAACCAGTGATCAATGTAATAGATCAGTGAGTGCAGTGTTAAAGGTCCCTATGGGAGCTATAACACTGCAAAAAAAAAGTGGGAAAAAAAGTGAATAAAGATCATTTAACCCCTTCCCTATTAAAAGTTTGAATCACCCCCCTTTTCCCATAAAAAAAACACAGTGTAAATAAAAATAAAAATAAACATATGGTATCGCCGCATGCGGAAATGTCCGAATTATAAAAATATATCATTAATTAAACCGTACGGTCAATGGCGTACGCGCAAAAAAATTCCAAAGTCCAAAATAGTGAATTTTTGGTCACTTTTAATATCATGAAAAAATGAATAAAAAGTCAAAAAGTCCTATCAATACAAAAATGGTACCGCTAAAAACTTCAGAACACGGCTAAAAAAAATTAGCCCTCATACCGCCCCAAAAATAAAAAAGTTATAGGGGTAAGAAGAAGACAATTTTAAACGTATTCATTTTCCTGCATGTAGTTATGATTTTTTCCATAAGTACGACAAAATCAAACCTATATAAGTAGGATATCATTTTAATTGTATGGACCTACAGAATAAAGATAATATATAATTTTTACCGAAAAATGTACTACGTAGAAACAGAAGCCCCCAAAAGTTTAAAAACAGTGGGGGTTTTTTTCAATTTTGTCTCACAATGATTTTTTTTCCCATTTTGCCGTAAATTTTTGGGCAAAATGACTGACGTCATTACAAAGTAGAATTGGTGGCGCAAAAAATAAGCCATCATATGGATTTTTAGGTGCAAAATTGAAAGAGTTATGATTTTTTAAAGGCAAGGAGGAAAAAACGAAAATGCAAAAACGGAAAAACCCTCTGTCCTTAAGGGGTTAAAGACAGGGTGCAGGTGAAGACACTTAATTAAATGAGTACTGGCCCTTTAAATGTAAGAGCTCCAGTGCGAGTTCGCCCTAGGAGGCGGGGCAAGCGCGCCGGGGCTGCGAGGACAGGAAGACCAGGGAGGAGAGTGACGGGACGGGATTGGCACGTGGGCGCATCCCGTGATGTGAATCCCAGCCACACCGGCAGCAGGGACATGACAAGAGAGCGCTCACTGCCAGCCAGCCGGAGTGCAGATGTTACACACCTGCACTAACCTGTCGGTACAGACAGGTATTGCAGGTGACACTGATGACAACGTTACTTACCTTGGCCCATTCCGTGCTGTCATTCTCCGGCAAACCTCTTGGAGCATGGGCGAGCTTAGTAACATCAATGCTGCTGACCTCTGCTGGGTCCCGCTGCTAGCAAACAGCAGCGGGGAAGTCACTAAGCTCCGCCCATGCTCTAAGTCATGCCCAGAGTGGAAGATATCAAAGAGGATTGCCGGAGAATGACAGCACGGAACGGGACAAGGTAAGTACCATTGTTATCAGTGTCACCTGTACTACCTGTCTGCACCAACAGGTTAGTGCAGGTGAAACTGATGACAGATTTCCTTTAACTGGTTTACGACCATGGACGTGTATACTCATCCATGTGCCGTTAACCGGGTATGGCGCGGGCTCCCGACTCAAGCCTGCGTCATACCGGCCGGCTCTCAGCTGATTCTTGTATCTGAGGGACGGCATTAATAGCCGACATGCGGTGATTGCCTCGGTCGGCTATTAACCCTTTAGATCGTCAAAGTTGACAGCCACTTTTAAAGGAGACTTTGAACACTCCCTGGTGGTCCAGTGGGGTGGATCCCCCCCCCCCCCCGCAGCGCGATCGCTTACCTCCGCTTACCTCTGCTGCTGCGGCTGTCCCGGCTCTCTCATTGATAAAGCCTGGCAGGGCCAGGCTTTATCAATGGAGCGCACATCACACAGATCAATGTGGTTCTATGGAACCACATTGATCTGTATGAGGAATCTAATGAATCCTTCTAAAAGTCCCCTAAGGGGACTAATAAAGTGTAAAAAAAAAAAAAAGTTTAATAAAAGTTAAACCACATTAACCCCATTAACTAAACATATGTGGTATTGCCGCATGCGTAAATGTCCGAAATATAAAACGTTTTTATTAAAGCGCTTGGTCAATGGTGTACATGTAAAAAAATTACAAAGTACAAAGTTGCGTATTTTTGGTCACTTTGTGTACTCTAAAAAAAAATTATAAAAAGCAATCAAAAAGTCCAATCAAAACAAAAATGGTACCGTCAAAAAAAGAGCCCGATACCACCTTGTATACAGAAAAATGAAAAAGTTATAGGGGTCAGAAGAGGACAATTTTTAACATACTAATTTTGGTGCATGTAGTTACAATTTTTTTTTATTTAGTGAAATAAAGAAGAACCTATATATATTGGGTATCATTGTAGCCATATGGACCTAGAGAATAAATATATGGTGTCATTTTTACCGAAAAGTGCACTGTATAATATCGGAAGACCCCAAAATTTACAAAATGACTTTTTTTCCTGATTTTGCCCCACAAATGTATTTTTTTCTGGGTCCACTGTAAATTTTGTGGTAAAATGATTGATGTCACTACAAAGTACAATTGCTGGCCAAAAACTAAGTATGAGTCTGTAGGTGCAAAATTTAAAGTTTTATGATTTGTAGAAGGTGATGAGGAAAAAACTAAAGTGTAAAAACGGAAAAACCCGTGGTCCTTAAGGGGTTAAGGCACTCAATTAATGTCCAGGGTCCATAGGTCCTTATTAAAGCTTCTAGGTATTTCTGTACATTTCTCCCAAAACTATCATCCCCCAGACCTAAAGGCAGAACAATCATCACATGGCACTCGTTCCTACATTAATACACATTAAGATACCTTATATCACAGGCAGAACTTACATTAAAATTCTTCACTCTCCATTTGAGGTGGTTATCTTTGCAATGCCCTTTCTGAATGAAAGAAATGTCATGCTGCAACATAGTGCAATTCAGGCTAAAATATCTGAAAAAAACATTGGCCTGGTCCTATCATTTCTCCCAGAGAAAGAGTTTAGTTTTCAACCAATAATATCAGACTGTAAGTCCCCTCCTTCAAGTTGGCACCTCTCTTCATTGGTTCTCCAGAGTCATCAACCAAGTTTTCTACAGTAATAAGCCTTTTTTCCAATTTCCTTATTCCAAACTACATATATATATATATATATATATATATATATATATATATATCTATAACAGCCTCTGAATTGAAGAGACTTTTCATCTCGCTCAAGACTTTTAGTCCACTGCGAATTATCCTCTTCTCTAAGTTTGAGGTTAGTCAGCTCCTTGACTAGTTTTTTGGATAAAAATGTAAATCATACTTTATAAGGTTAAAAAAAAAAAAATAGACAAGAGTCCATCAAGTTTAACATATAACCGTACTGTTTTGGTCCAGAGGAAGGCAAGTCCTCCCTTCATGAGGCTAATGCCAATTGCCCCATGATATTAGAAAAATTCCTTCCTGACTCCAATATGGCATCAGAATAAATCCCTGGATCTACATTCTATCCACATAAATCTAGCATCCATAAATAGTAATATTATATTTTTCCAGAACATCCAGGTCCTTGAACTTGTTTATTGAATTGATTGGAAGAGTTTTGCTACAGAGGAATGATTATGGGTGCCCATGCCCCTAACCTGTTTTAAATATCAGAAAAATCAAAGGAACTTTTGGGGAGCCCTAACTATGTGTGTGTGTGGGGGGGGGGAGTGTGGTAATGTTACATACCTCTCCCAGCTCCAACACCACTTTTCCTTACCTTGCTGACATGTGTGCCATGCTGCCGTTGCAATAGGACACTCACCATTGACATCAACTGTCCGTTTCTGGTTGGATGTAAACTAATTGGGGTTACAGCCTCGAAGTTTCACTTTTAAGACATGCCAGGCTTAAAAATTTGAAACATTGTCCCATTTCATTGAAACAAAATATCCCAGTAAAGCGAGGAGCAACGATAAAGAAGTAGAGCTTGGACAGGGTGGCTGGATTGAGTAATTTTACCCAGTTTCTTAAGATGTTATATCATGTATCCTAAAAAATCTCCCTTAATCTTGTCAGACCTCACCCTAATATCCCAAAAGGGATGAGTAATAAAAAGCAGAGAGATCATCATTATGTCCTGGAAAGTTCCCAAATGATAGCAAATAGGCTGATTCAGCTGTTTTGCTGGTTCTAGCTTATTTCTTTGAGCAAGAACGAGTAGGAAAAAAGCAGTAAACAAATAGAAAAGTTGCCTGAGAAGCATGCAAATGTGTATTAAAGGAATCGGCAAGTAAAACAGAAAGACGAGATGAACAAATTTCCTTCACAGTTGTCAGAATTCTTCTATGAGTCAAGCTCAATATTTATATTGCAACATTCTTTTTTTCTGTATAAAGTAACTGAGTTTTGAGATGTGAGGACAGTGTGTGTTTTGGGAGTAAAACTGCCTGGGCAAAAAATCTGGTGCAATGTTTGCAAAAAAAAAATGGCTTACATGACTTGCTTCACATTTTTAATGTGTGGGCACATGTGTGGGCCTGTCTTTGACTGAGGGCTATGTTCACACTATAGATACTTAGGACAAAGGTTCTGTGTACTGTGTGAGAAACCAAAATCCTTTGGTGCTAGGACTGTGCGGACATGGCTATCACCATTGCAAGGTAATCCACACTGAATTCAGCCAAAAGCCCAAACGAATAACGAATAAATGTCCATTCTTTTAAGCGGGTCTGAAGTCGGGAATTTACCCAATGGGAAACAATGGCAGGCTGCTGCACTTGAATTTCTGAGCGAATTCCGCTTGGAAATTCTGCAGTGTAAATGCCCCCTAAATGTTTAAAAAAATTCTAAATTTTGGAGCATATCTAAGGCAACCAATAGAAAGTACAAAGACAAAAAAGTATAAAATGCACCAGATTTTCAAACACTATGAGCCACTGTGATAAGTACATTATGGTACATTATTGGTGGTACATTATTAGACTGTCTAGTCTAAGTTTGCACAAATTATTTTTTTTATTTATTTCCCCCATTGTGAGGTAGGGTCAGCCATTAAGACTCAAGCCATATATTAAAATCAGTGAAAGAGATAAGTTGCAGTGCTTGGCACGGATACCCATATGGACCAGCTGCTGTGCCTGCGTAAACAATGAAGGGGGTATGTACTGAATGGGAGGGAACCTGGTGTCACGATGCCGGCTGGCAGGAGGTGGATCCTCTGTGCCAGAGAGGGATTGGCGTGGACCGTGCTAGTGGACCGGTTCTAAGTCACTACTGGTTTTCACCAGAGCCCGCCGCAAAGCGGGATGGTCTTGCTGCGGCGGTAGTGACCAGGTCGTATCCACTAGCAACGGCTCAACCTCTCTGGCTGCTGAAGATAGGCGTGGTACAAGGGAGTAGACAGAAGCAAGGTCGGACGTAGCAGAAGGTCGGGGCAGGCAGCAAGGATCGTAGTCAGGGGCAACGGCAGGAGGTCTGGAACACAGGCTAGGAACACACAAGGAAACGCTTTCACTGGCACAATGGCAACAAGATCCGGCGAGGGAGTGCAGGGGAAGTGAGGTATAAATAGGGAGTGCACAGGTGAACACACTAATTAGAACCACTGCGCCAATCAGCGGCGCAGTGGCCCTTTAAATCGCAGAGACCCGGCGCGCGCGCGCCCTAGGGAGCGGGGCCGCGCGCGCCGGGACAGGACCGACGGAGAGCGAGTCAGGTACGGGAGCCGGGGTGCGCATCGCGAGCGGGCGCCACCCGCATCGCGAATCGCATCCCGGCTGGAGGCGGTATCGCAGCGCACCGGGTCAGAGGATCTGACCGGAGCGCTGCAGTAGCGAGAGTGTAGCGAGCGCTCCGGGGAGGAGCGGGGACCCGGAGCGCTCGGCGTAACACCTGGTAAAACCCACACTAATCAAACACGGGTAGGCAATCTTAAAGGGAATGTGTCATCAGAAAATAACCTAATGTTTAATTCTAGTATTTATGTTAAGCATAATTTTTTTTAATTCTTTGTGTTTTTAATTTTCCATTTTACTATCTATATTTTGAAATAATTCTGAAATATTGTGAGTTTCATTTTGGCCACTAGGCCTAAAACTAAACTAGGACTTCCTGCTTTGTCTGTGATGATAAGGAGGTGGTTGCTGGAAAGTGATCTGTACAGCATTGCAGAGAAAGGTAATACCAGTGTATAGATAAGACACCATTCACAATAACTGAAGCTCACAGTCCCCCCACCCGGTGGAATGCCCTTTGAAAAGGTCACAGAGAATACCCAGTAACATTTCTAATTCATGAATATTGAGGGACATTTCTGAAGACTAGAATTAGATGAATGACCACAGAATTGCTCCACCTTAGTCTGGTTGAATGTCGCAGAAAAGTGGCAGTCGTTCGACAATTGTCGCATAGAGCTACCGTATTTATCGGGGTATAACACGCACCGGCCTATAACATGCACCCTCATTTTTCCAAGTATATTTGGGTAAAAAAGGTTTTTTACTCAAATATCCTTGTTAAAATGAGGGTGCGTGTAAATGCGTGTATATGACAATAAACTCTTTCTGGCTTCGCAAAAACCGCTGCGGTTCAATGATTTAAAGCAGCTGCTTAAAATCATGTAACTGCAGCGGCTTCTGCAGGGATCGGGTCACAAGCACCGCATTTGCTGCTGCATATTGTTCTACACATTGAAGTCAATAGGTAGCAAAATACACAGCTGATTTTGCTACCTATTGACTTGAATGGGTAGGAAATTACACAGCAAATATGCAGCAAAGTAGGGCACATATGTCATTATACCACCCTACCCTTAAGGGGAACCAGTAAACACATTCCTGACCAGTTATGAATATTAATGTTCCAGTACCTTGACATACAGTTTTATCATGGTGACCTTGCGGGTGCACCTGCAAGAATTGAGGCAGGAGTGGGACTGTAATACAGAGCTGGGTGATTCCCTTTTAAAATGAATTTATGTAATTTGTTTGACATATGTATCTATAATTTTTGCCAGCGATTGTACCATGTTACCAGATTACCTAGATGGGTAGATGATAGATATTGCATAGAAATATAAATAGATAGTAGATAGATAGATGTAAAGATAAATGGATAGATAATGTTAGGAAAAAATACAAGGCAAACCACCAAATGTGGAGAGCATATAAATGAGCATACAGTAATAAAACAGCTAATCCAGTGAACCTACTTTTACTCCCTTAAGTACAATGAACCTTTAAACTGAGCAGTGACCGACATCTGTGTGCCAGATTCAGTGGATATTACTTTTCAACAAGAAAACACTGTAACACAACAGAAGTTTTAACTTGGACTAAAAAAAATGTGCATCTAGTTTCAGAGAGCTTGGAAAATAGCTTTATAAATCAGGCTGCATAAAAATAAATCATTTCACAGAGAAAAACATCAACAATCTTGTAACCTGATGGTGCAGAATAATGAATTATATGATTGGTTTGATCCCAAAGATTTATACCATGAGATCTCTCCTTGACAGTCAATTTCAACGCCTGCAATTGATGATTGTGTTTCCAGAAAAATATTAACTGTATTAATGTTCTGTTCCCATACAGCAATGTACTGATGGTTATGAGTGGGACCCGTTAAGGCAGCAATGCAAAGGTAACGGATTTCAGGCTCTGTAATTCCTGTTCTTTATTGCTTTTCATTCTTTTTTACTGCTGAAATGTAAATAGGCACATATAGGAATAATACCGTGAATTAACCTACAGACAGGATAGAATATTCTTTTACATTTGCATAGTTAATTAATTAGTTGTTATTGGGAACATTTCTCTGAATTCATATTACTTACATGTTTTATTCTTGCAAATTCTCTTAATTATCTTTTACTAATTGCTTTGCTTTTATTTGTCATATACTCCACACTATGGAGAGATGCCCTAGAGATAAAATATGACACATATTACAAACATAAGAAAGATATGTTCTATCTAATGAGAAAACAAAAAAAAACAATATTTTCTAATTACCAATGCATCGAGACAAAAGACAATAAGATGGTTTCATACATCGTGTATTGATTTGAGAAATTTTGGTTACGGAATCTACTGTACACTAAAAAGTTTACAACAAAGTTGCCCCATACATTCCCAGCAGAAAAAACTGCAGATTGGAGGTATGAACAAAAATGATGCAACTAACAGTAATATGAAAAGTTAGGTAAGACTTGTTAGCACTGCCTGTATGCCTTCAAAGGGAATCTGTCACCACTTTCATGTTGCCCCAACCAGGAGTCATTAGGATGGTGACCAACTGATTCTCCCTGCCCTGCCAGCCTTAATTGATAAATCCCTATATCCAAACATGGAAAGATCAGTCAAAGCTGGTGAGACAAGCAAAACCACCGTGGACTACCCTAATGACTCATGGTTTGGGCAGTATGAAATTGATCACCTTAGCTTGGTACTTCGTTTAAAAAAAAACTTATGGATAGGGGATAAGTATCTGACTGCCTGGGGTCTAACCACGGTGACCCCCTGCCTTTTCCTGCATGGTGCCCCAGATTTCCTTGTGCACAGAGCAGGGGATGGCATGCCCCCTCCATGCATCTTTATCGGAGAGCCGGAGATACACGAGTACAAAACTCATGTATCTCTGCCTTTCCCATAGAGATGCATGGAAGGAGCAAGCCAACCCCTGCTTTATGCACAAGGAGAGTCGTGGCACCATGCAGGAGATCACGGAGGAATCACAACAGTTGGACCTCCTGCGATCAGATACATCCTCTATCCTGAGGATAGGGGATACATTTTTTTAAAACCAGAGTACCCCTTTAAGTAGACGTTATAAAAGGATCAATGGAGTATGTAGAAGAGAAACTTCATTATGGTGCTAATTTAACACAATTATTCACTGGAATACAAGACTCAGTACCATATTGCTCCCAAATATTTTATTTATCTTGTACAAGAAAAGAATAAGGCAACATTAAACCAGTTTTCTTATCCTAATTTGCAGAGCTTGTGGGGAGACCAGCGACAGAGCTCGATAAGTAGAATAAGTCCAATATGAGATGAGATGACTAACTGTGCAGGTGACCTCTATACACATCTGTGGCAGGATAAATGAACCATCAAATTGATATTAAGCAAGGAAGCCATTTACCAATGAATTACAGTGGTTTGGCCTATCATTATAATAATAGCAAGTTCTTTTTTTCCCCATCAAATTATGGCATACCTATCCAGTATATTAAAAATGCAGGACTCTAATATGGGAATAGCTACCTTCTTACACTTATGATCACTGCAATTCGCTCTGTTCCCCTCTTACAGATATTGATGAATGTGGAATAATGCAAGAGCCTTGCAAGGGAGGAATGAAATGTGTCAACCATTATGGAGGATACCTTTGTCTACCGAGAACTGCACAAATTTTGTTAAATAATGGCCAAGAAGACACAGTTGTCTCACAGAACTCAGGATCTCAACAAAGCACTGGTCAAAATGTCTATGTGGAAAGACCTAATAGCCCTCCAGATCCACCACGCAATGTGCCCGGCACAGTTCAGTTTATGCAGTGTGCATCTGGCTATGAACTAAATGCACAAAACATGTGTCAAGGTAAGGAAAGACTTCATGCGCTTTTTAAATCTGTATATCAATGTTTACAATCACATCATCAATATGGATCAGGAAGCAACATTTATGTGCTAAGCACAATTATTTTTATATATATGTTCTCCATTCACATAAATATATTACCGTATTTTTCGCCCTATAGGACGCATCGGCATATAAGACGCAACCAATTTTAAAGGTGCAAAATCTAGAAAAAAAAGATTCTGAACCCAACAGTGATGTTCAACCTGCAGACCTCCAGATGTTGCAAAACTACAACTCCCAGCATGCTGGGAGTTGTAGTTTCGCAACATCTGGAGGTCCGCAGGTTGAAGACCACTGGAGGAGGTAATACTCACGTGTCCCCGCCGCTCCGGACCCGTCACCGCTGCCCTGGATGTCGCTCCATCGCTGTCGCCGCGTCCCCGACGCTCCGGACGTCTTCTTCCCCGGGATCCACGCTCTCCGTCGCCGTCATCACGTCGCTACGCACGCCGCTCCTATTGGATGATGGGATGGCGTACGCAACGACGTGATGTTGTCGAAGGAGAGCGCCGGCCATGCAGGGGATCCCGGCACGGAGCAGATACCGAGGAGGCAGGCAAGTTCCCTCCCGGTGTCCTGTAAACTGTTCGGGACTCTGCGATTTCACCGTGGTGGTCCCGAACAGCCCGACTGAGCAGCCGGGTTAGTGTCACTTTCCCTTCAGACATGGCGGTCAGCTTTGATCACCGCGTCTGAAGGGTTAATACAGGGCATCACCGCGATTGGTGATGTCCTGTATTAGCCGCGGGTCCCGGCCGTTGATGGCCGCAGGGACCGCCGCAATAGGTGTGTGTATTCGCCATATAAGACGCACCAACTTTTTCCCGTCTTATACAGCGAAAAATACGGTAAGCCACATTTCCTTAGTAAAATAACACTTAAAATGTCTTAACCTGGGAATAAATGGTCATTGTCATTTCAAAAACTTTCCCTCCATTTGATGTAATTCCTTACATATTGGTATATCACTTTATTTACTAAAAATAAATTCTTCACCCTGAAAATTGCCCCAAAGCCTTGGCCACTAGGTCTCTCACTTCGCTGAAAACGTATGTCCACTGCCAGTTGTGACGTGATTTCCTTCTACAGTAGCAGAAAGACCACTAGGCAACATGGGTATTGGGGATAAGGCTTAGCCAGTGCTATGCAGAATAGACTGGACTGTGTATATTCAAACAAAACCTGTCAGCCTACTCCAGGAGCTCCATGCTCTGCCTAAATCCCCTCTAATATATGAACACACAAAAATGTCAAGGTAATGGTCCCTTTTGTAAATTTTGGTCCCCTTATTGTAGCTCCCTCTTTAGTTTGTCATTAACAATAGCAGCAGTTTCCTGCTTAGACCAGAGCTGCTTTGTGATTTAACATCTTCCTTGTTGTAATGCTATTGCTGTGTTCCTTTCTGCTCACATAGCACCTTGCAAAAGCGGAATAACCTTTTTCCACCACCCCCTCCACCCATGTCACATATAGTAGATGCACAGTGCCCCTCTGTTCAGTCCACTTTACTTTCTCCAGCACTATGTTATAGCATAGCAAAGCCGAGTAGGTGCTTTGTCAGAAAAGTAACTGAAAAGAAGTCCAGGTGCAAGTACAGCTGGCAAATTGCCCAGCTCTGGTCCCATCATCTGAAATGGAGAAAGTAAGAAATAGCTGTTCACCCTGGTGGGGGCTCCCAAGGGCTCAATAGCAACAGTGTAAGCCCCAAAATCACCTTGTCATTACTCTGGAGTGTTAACATAACAAAAACAAAACAATGTAAATTTATAGAATTTTTTTAGACGTACAAGAACACTTTAAATCTGAAGTCTTATGACAATGTGAATATGAGAATACATCTATTTTGAAACATAAAGGGTAGCATACACACAGAGCCTAAGTCATATAGCAAATAACAATAACAAACAAAATTCTTGAAATGTTGTAGATAATTTTTGGGTCATTGGAATGCGTTCAAATCAAAACTACAAGTCAACCAAACTCTCTAAAAGGTAACTGTGAGGGATTATTGAAAAAATATCAGTGTGAAAAGGTATATATGACATTAGAAAATAGACAATAGCTGCAATACCAGACACAGCCATTGACAACAATGGTGCCTTGTCTGGAATAAAAAAGCAGTCAAAGTTTAACCTATTATTATGTTGTTTCATTGCTATATATGTGTGATATAAGATATTGCAAATATACACACATATATACAGTGTGTGTATATATATATATATATATATATATATATATATATATGGTAAAGGGTCTGATGCAAAGGGAAGATGGAATTATCCTAGGGGCAGATAACATTCACCCCATGTATTTGTGATGCCAGAGCATGGTTTATCCTCAATACCACCCGAAGATATACCGCTGGATCCTGGGCTAGGCAGGGGGGCAATACTTTGACGCCAAGTTACGGACAAAGGTAGCTTTACTGAGTGACAGATGGTACAGTCTATACCAGTGATTCTTAACCTTGTTGGAGGTACTGAACCCCACCAGTTTCTTATGTGCATTCACCAAATCCCTCTTAAATGGAGAAATAAAATATGATTTTTTCAAATTCAAAACATAGGAGGTATATATCTAAGTATATATTTATACATAGGTGCACAAAATGAACAAAACCATTAAGAACAAAGAACAAAACCATGAATACATGATTTTCACACAAAAACATAATGAATATTTACTGCAAATCAGTGTGACTTCTGCTGTTGTCTTTCAGAGACCAGTTCAGAAATGCACGTCTGTACCTTGGCAAGTGCCACTCTCATGTCATTTTAGCAACAATGGCAGTGTTCCCCCACATTAGGCAGGCAGTGTTCCCCCACATTCGGCAGGCAGTGTTCCCCCACATTAGGCAGATAGAGTTCCCCCACATTAGGCAGGGAGTGTTCCCCCCCCCCCCCCACACACACACACACACATTAGGCAGGCAGTGTTCCTCCACATTAGGCAGGCCAGTGGTCTTCAACCTGCTTACCTCCAGATGTTGCAAAACTACAACTCCCAGCATGCCCGGACAGCCATCGGCTGCTGGGAGTTGTAGTTTTGCAACATCTGGAGGTCCACAGGTTTAAGACCACTGATGTAGGCAGTGTTCCCCCACAGACATACAGCCTCCAGCCATATACAGTGTATGGCTGGAGGCTGAATGCTTGTGTACTGCCCACTTCAGTGCTCCGGCCAGCGCTCCGGCTATAGCAGTTGGTCTCGGGACCGGTGGTCGGAGCACCGAAGATGACGTGCCGCTAGTCACTTACCATGCTGGCCAGCGCGAGTCTTCCTCCTTCTCTATCCTCCGGTCCTCGGCGCCTTCATTTCCATGGGCCCACACACGGGGTGACGTCCCGGCGTACGCTATGTCCCGGCGGCCCTGCGTTTTTAAACTTAACGCGGGGCCGCAGGGAGATAATAGTGATGGGGGAATTGCCCCGTCGCTACAGGACGGGCAAACACCAGATCTGCTCAGGGCCCCAAGCAATTGCTTGGTTTGCCTGTCCTGTTGCGACCTCACCCGCCGAACCCCTGGGACTGGTCTATACAGTGCAGCCAGGCCCATGGAGGTGACCAGTGACTTCAGAGACCTTAACGGCTTGCTGGGACTTGCAGTGGTTTTGGACAATTTAGTGCAGGCCACGTTGACTTGACAATAGACTGACTTGACTTGACTGGAGACAGACTAAGCTGTGGCTTTAGCTTACTTGTAGACTTGTAACTTGTGGCTGCAGACTTTACTTGAGGCCTCCTATGACTCTAGACAAACTCTTAGGCTCGACTGCACCACAGCAAAGACTCAGGAACTAAGAGAAGATACTCCTCCCAGGGTTTTATTGGGAGACTCTTGTGGGGTCCCATTGGTCATATATACATATATATATATATATATATATATATATATATATATATGTATATATATTTGGTCATATATATAAATATGTTAACCTCTTTAGGATGTAGGGCGTATGCATACGCCCGTGGGAATTCCGGTCCCCGCCGCTAGCCGGTTGGGGACCGGACCGGGATGCCTGCTGGAATCATTCAGCAGGCATCCCGACACATTGGTGACCCGACCCGGCACATCTGGTGACCCGATCGCCCAGAAAATAGGGATGATCGGAGCTTTCAGTGACAGCCCCGATCATCCTGAGGGATAGGAGCGAGGTCGCAGTGCTGCGATCTCCTCCTATCCCCTGCCATTGGTCAGAAATGAATTCTGACCAATGGCTGCGCAGGACAGTGGGTTGCCATGGAAACCCCCTGCTCTGCCCACCCCTGAATGTCGGGCAGAACGGGGGGAGAAGATGGAGGCCAGTACCTGGAGGAGAAGTTGCGTGGGGACCGCTGATCATCGCTGGAGACTGCGGAGATCACGGCGCAGGTAGGGAAGCGACGGTGGGGGGGCAAAGAAAGGGGGCAGTAAGAGATATTTACTGCTGCCCTTCCTAGTGGTTGCCAAACTGCAATTCCCAGCATGCCCAGACAGCCAAAGGCTGTCTGGGAATGCTGTGAGTTGTAGTTTTGCAACATCTGGAGGGTCACAGTTTGGTGACCACTGTTACAGTGGTGCCGAAACGATAGCCCTCCAGATGTTGCCAAACTACAACTCTCAGCATGCCTAGACTGCCCAGGCATGCTGGGAGTTGTAGTTCTGTAACATCTGTCCCTTCAGATTTTGCAATTTTCAGGAAAATTTTGAAAATTGCTGCTATAATTTGAAGCCCTCTAATTTTTTTCAAAAAGTAAAAATATGTCCATTTTATGATGCCAACATAAAGTAGACATATTGTATTTGTGAATACAAATAACATTTATTTGGAATATCCATTTTCCTTACAAGCAGAGAGCTTCAAAGTTAGAAAAATGCAACATTTTCAAAATTTTCATGAAATTTTGGGATTTTTCACCAAGAAATGATGCAAGTAACAACGAAAATTTACCACCAAAATAAAGTAGAATATGTCACGAAAAAACAATCTCAGAATCAGAATAATCGGTCATAGCATCTTAGAGTTATTAATGCTTAATAACTCAGAATTGTTATCAGAGTGGTCAGAATTGCGAAAAAGGGCTCATTCCTTAACCCCTTAAGGACTCAGCCCATTTTGGCCTTAAGGACTAAATTTTTATGTTTTCATTTTTTCCTCCTCGCCTTCTAAAAATCATAACTCTTTTATATTTTCATCCACAGACTAGTATGGGGCTTGTTTTTTGCGCGACCAGTTGTCCTTTGTAATGACATAACTCATTATATCATAAAATGTATGGCGCAACCAAAAAACACTATTTTTGTGGGGAAATTAAAACGAAAAACGCAATTTTGCTAATTTTGGAAGGTTTCGTTTTCACGCCGTACAATTTATGGTAAAAATGACATGTGTTCTTTATTCTGAGGGTCAATACGATTAAAATGACACCCATTATTACATACTTTTATATTATTGTTGCGCTTAAAAAAAATCACAAACTTTTTAACCAAATTAGTACGTTTATAATCCCTTTATTTTGATGACCCCTAACTTTTTTATTTTTCCGTATAAGCGGCGGTATGGGGGCTCATTTTTTGCGCCATGATCTGTAATTTTTTTTGATACCACATTTGCAAAAAACTTTTAATACATTTTTTATAATTTTTTTTTTTAATAAAATGTATAAAAAAAGTAGGAATTTTGGACTTTTTTTTTTTTTTCGTTCACGCCGTTAACCGTACGGGATCATTAACATTTTATTTTAATAGTTCGGACATTTACACACGCGGCGATACCAAATATGTCTATAAAAAAAATTTTTACGCTTTTTGGGGGTAAAATAGGAAAAAACGGACGTTTTACTTTTTTATTGGGGGAGGGGATTTTTCACTTTTTTTTTACTTTTACTTTTACATTTTTTTACATTTTTTTTTACACTTGAATAGTCCCCATAGGGGACTATTCATAGCAATACCATGATTGCTAATACTGATCTGTTCTATGTATAGGACATAGAACAGATCAGTGTTTTCGGTCATCTTCTGCTCTGGTCTGCTCGATCACAGACCAGAGCAGGAGACGCCGGGAGCCGCACGGAGGAAGGAGAGGGGACCTCCGTGCGGCGTTATGAATGATCGGATCCCCGCAGCAGCGCTGCGGGCGATCCGATCATTCATTCAAATTGCGCACTGCCGCAGATGCCGGGATCTGTATTGATCCCGGCACCTGAGGGGTTAATGGCGGACGCCCGCGAGATCGCGGGCGTCAGCCATTGCCGGCGGGTCCCTGGCTGCTATCAGCAGCCGGGATCAGCCGCGCATGACACGGACATCGCTCCGATGCCCGCGGTTATGCTTAGGACGTAAATGTACGTCCTGGTGCGTTAAGTACCACCGCACCAGGACGTACATTTGCGTCCTGCGTCCTTAAGGGGTTAAGGTGAAAATGGGCTGCGTCCTTAAGGGGTTAATGGTCCCTATTAAAAACCTATGTGTTCTTTTTTACTGTGTATGTTTAACAGAAATACAATTTCATCACAGTTTGAAACCGTTATTCAAGTGTTTGAACTGTAAAAATATGGAACATGCTACCACAGGGTTTGGAAACAGCTAAGAGTGAAGATACATTTCAGAAAAGGTTAGATATATTCAGGGGTCAAGTTCTGAGCAAAAAGGTGTAGTAACTCACCCAAGATTTCCACTCAAGCAGGGACGTGCACACACAGACTAGAAAGGAGGCTTGAGCCCCTGCCCTTTTGATGTCTCCTCCTTAGGTGGCCTTTTTCCTGGACAGTGCTGCCGCTGATAGCAGTGATATCAAGGTAAATGAACTGCCCATTTTCTTACTTGAGCCCCTGCCTCCCAAAATGCTGGTCCTGCAGGACTCCTGCTAATGGGAACAGTGTTCCTGCTGTGATTAAGTGCAGGAACTCCGTTCCTATGTGTCCCTGCAGGACGTGAGCCCTGGATATATTCCTTGTAAAACAAAATATACAGGGCTACTGGTATTAATGTAGTAAGATGATCCAGGGAAATGTCTGCCAGCCGAGGCCAGGAGAAATTTTTTGCCAGTTCATGCTGAATTTGCTTTTTTACATTTAAAATTAGTTTTTGGGTTCCGATGGATCAAAAAGGGTTTTGGCTTAAAAAAAAAAAAAAAAAACACCCCTAAAAAACAATAACTACAATTGACCAGAAGCATGAAGTTAAAGTCTGGTACTGTTTCTTTTTTAAAGACAACCCCTAAAAGTTAGCATTTTTGGTCATTTGTATATTAAAGAAAATTTGTCATCAGCACCACCCGTACTAACCAATTGGTATAGGCTTGAAGTGCAGGGGACACTGATGACAGTGGTACTTACCGTTTGCAGATTCGTGTCTTCTTTCTTTCCAAATTCTTCTTTTTCTTCGTCTGCAAATGAAGAAGCTTGGTGCATGGGGGGCATTCCAGGGGCAACCTGAATAGGTTTACCCAATTAAATCAAAGTGAATTATTATTATTATGATTATTATTATTATTATGATTACTGTTGTTGTTGTCATTAATAATAATATTATTAGTCTTAAAAAGAGTACAAGAAAGTACTGCTGAGCCTTAGGCGTTCCATGTGATACCATATGCCTTTTGTTCTATATTATGAAAATACTCTCTTCTAAAAGACATTCTAGAAGGAATATTTCTAGGGAAGGATATCTTCCTAGTGTGTGATTTAAAGGAACATTGCATGATTTCTTTTAGATCCATATTTCTTAATACGATTAGAGATAGTACAGTTGTGTACATAAAGCTTAAACTTACATGCTCTAGCAGTTTTACCCAGAAGACTGGCATAGATTTTACGATCTACAGATTATCCTCGGTTCTCGCAGCAAAACTGAAATTTCTTCATTTTACGTGCTAAAAGTGTAATTCATGTGGGAATAAAGCTGCACACATGCATGCATCAAAAGTCACACTTTGCGTTGATTTTATTGTAGAGTTAATGAAAACACGATGTGCACCCTGGTGTAATTACCTACAGATGTATGACCTTTTTCTTCCACTCCAGCGGCACTAAATTATATTTTACGAGCAACGTGATGTTGTGGGACCCATATTAAAAATAATAGTTGACCCGAGGGAGCTGTAATGCTCTTTCTGACATCATGCTGAACACTAAAGGACCTTCTGTTTAGATATAGTTGTCCACTCCCTTCTGAGCATTGCACAGTTTAAATCTGATAATGTAAGCAGATACTTACTCATGACTCACACAGAAAATGACTTTGAACTTTCTATTTACGTTCTTATTTGGAATAGAATGTTAATATTTTTATAGGAGTACGAGTCTGAAAAAAAAGTGTAATGGTGTGCATTGAGAATTTGAAGATTAACCGATGTTATCTATCTATATATATATAAATATATATATATGTATATATATATATATATGCTAAGCATAAGAATATCATCCTAAATGTGCTAAGCAACTGCCAATAAAAATGTATATGAGTGTGCTTGTCTGTATGTGGGTATGTTAATGGCTGTGTGGTTACTTTCAGGTGTTTTTTTTTTTTGTTTTTTTTTGTGTCCGAATATGTCTATATGTCAGTGTTTATATGGTTGGAGTCATAACTATACCTTAGCCACATTTTACACAACAAGAAGGTTGCAGCATTGTATTTGATCAAAACGAGTCAACTATCCACCACGGAGATGGGGTCCCACTCATTTTGGTTGGGACCCTAACACGCTCACTTTACTCATTTCTTCTGGGCATAAAGTCTCTGTAGGATCCATAAGCAAAAGGTTTTTAAATTAAGCAGGACCCTGTAAGACCCAGTTAAAGGCTTTATGCTCAGAAGAGGTAAGTAGAGTGAGCATGCTAGGGTCCCATCCGAAATGAGCATGTCCCCCATCTCCGTGGTGGATGGGGAACACATTTTGATCAAAAAGTGCACTAAGAGTCTCAATTTTACCTTTGTGATCAAGTATAAAGTGCTTCTTTTTGTGTATTTTGTGTCTGCCATAGCATTTGGTTGTTGCGCTGGCTATCTATGTGTTTTAGGTACATTCTATAGACTAATCACAATTCCTGAGATTTAGTTCTAGTACATAACCTGTTCACAACCTTAGAAACAGTGTTTTTTTTTTTTTTTTCATCTTTTATTTTTTAAAGCTTTATTCCCAGGGGGTCAGAAGTTTACATACATGTGGTTAGTATTTGTCAGCAATGCCTTTACATTGTCTAACTTGGGTCAAAATTTTTGGGTTGCCTACTTGCAATTAGTTGCTGAAATTTTGGACCATTCCTCCTTTCATACAGGTGTAACTGGGCCAGGCTTGTCTCTCTGCTCACAGGCTTGCACAGGCTCTTTGAGTTCTGCCCCACAATTTTTTGTGAGATTGTGGTGAGGGCTTTAAGTTGACCAATTCATTAACCCCCAGATATATGCTGCCATATCTTAGAAAGTCTGAGTAGAATGCTATTTAACTTTTTATTTGTAGTTGACTTGTAGTGATAAAAGTCCTTGGTGATAAGCAGGACTATAATCACATCTATGGGAATCACAAAGAAATGTACAATAGCATTTTGCTCGGGGTCTCTGTCACTGGGATTATGTTGGACTCAAAAAGGGCCTTAGATTTGGTGACAGAGTCTCTTTGAGCCATTCTCCCACAATTTTTAAGACATTGGAGGAGACTTGCCCAGATTTATCAAACTGTGTGTGAGAAAAAATACAGTGATTTTCCCACAGCAACCAATCACAGCTCAGCTAATGAGCTCTGATAAAGTGAAAGCTGAGCTGTGATTGGCTGCTGCGGAAACATCTCTCCACCTTTGCTCTCACACAGTTTGATAAATCTTGGAGATTGTAGGGAGAGTGCAGAGGAAAAGTTGACCAGCTCATCGCTACCAATCAGCTTTTTTCTTTTCTTTTTAAAATGAAACAAGTAATCTGAATGGTTGCTATAGGCAATTTCCAACCTACTGGAATTTTGATATCCTAGACAAAATGCTAACACTAGGGCAGTTTCTAGGTAATTAGGTCAACAGGACGAATCACAAAAATCTGGTACATCTTCTGATTGTGTCACTTTCGGGCTGCAGAGATTGCCAGAGACTTTAAAACATACTGACTACTGTCTGGCAGGCCGGTCCAGAGTATAGATGCGGTGGACAGGATATGAGGACAGGATATGAGGACAGGATATGAGGACAGGATATGAGGACAGGATATGAAGATTGGAAATGAACATGGAATAGAAGGTCAGCATATGGGAATGGGATATGAGGATGGAATATGAAGTCAGAGTATGAGGATGGGATATGAGGATTGGATATGAGGATGGAATATGAGGTCAGGATATGAGGATTGGATATGAGGATGGAATATGAGGTCAGAACATGAGGACGGGATATGAGGTTGGGACATATGGACAGGACATAAGGGTGGGACAAGAAGGCAGGACATAAGGGGGTGACATGAGGATCAAACATAAGGTCAGGGCATAAGGACATGAGGATAAGGATATGAGGTCGGGATATGAGGACGGCATATAAGGATAAATTATGAGGATAGAATATGAGAATGGAATATGTGGTCAGGATATGAGGATGGGATATGTGGACAGGACATAAGGGTGGGAAAGTATGGAACATGAGGATGGGACATAAGATCAGGGCATGAGGACGAGATATAAAGTCGGGATATTGTTATGCTGAGCGCTCCGGGCACACTGCTTACCTCACTGCGCTCACAGCGTGTGTCCCCAGGCAGCGCTCTGGTCACCCGGTCTCGGCGTGCGTGTCCCCGCTCTATAGGGCGCGCGCGTGCCAGGACTCTTAAATTTAAAGGGCCAGTGCACCAGTGATTGGTGCCTGGTCCAAATTGGTTAATCAAGGGTTAAAGGTTCTGCTTTAACTTAATTAGGCCTGCACCTGTGCACTGCCTATAAGTACCATCTCCTCCAACAACTTTCTGCCGGATCTTTGTTGCCTTAGTGCCCTAGAGAAAGCGTTTGTGTGTATTCCCTGCCTGTTGCTGAACCTGTTGCTATTGACTACCGCCTGAGAAATGTTGCCGTCTGCCCTGACCTTTTGCTATGTCTGACCTCGCCTCTGGCTGATCCTCTTGTACCTTGCCTCATCTCAGCAGCCAGAGAGGTGGAGTCGCTACTGGGTGGAACGACCTGGAGGTTACCTGCCACAGCAAGACCATCCCACTTTGCGGCGGGCTCTGGTGAAAACCAGTAACTCCTTAGACTCTGTTCCCCTGGTACGGCCCACGTCATCTCCTCTCTGGCACAGCGGATCCACCTCCAGCTCCTGCTAGCTCCTGCCAGTCCGGATCCTGACAGATATATGGAAGGGATATGAGAATAGAAGCATCATTGTTGCATTTCCTTTACCACTAGGTTCAGGTAGGAAGATCAGGCAACGCTGTTATTTATAATACACACCATACCCCCTGAAATTCATTATAATATACCATACACCCTGTATTTATTATAATATATATCATGTCCCCTGAAATGTAATATATTATACATCATAGCCCCTTAAATTCATTATAATATACACCATATACCCTAGCTTTAGCTTTTTTTTTTAGATAGGCTGCATTTACCCTATTAGTGTACTATCAAATGTGCATACATCACATTCTCATCTTCTATAGAAATGCTTCACATATAAAAGAATTCCCTTTCCTACCAATCAGATAGGCCATCAATTAAAAATAGGCCACAAAAACCTCAACAGGCAGGCAAACATTTTGACCAATCCGTTTTGTCTTAGAACTATCAGTCATAAATGGGCTGCATGTTTATTAACATAGGCAGAGGATATCAGTCACTGTCAGATACTCCTCTCTTTACTTATCGTTTGGTTAACATAGGAACAATCATGTTAAAATCCAAAATATTTGATCTTTGTTTGCACCAAAAGGTACACAATGGGGGGAAGTCAGACTGACCTCATAATGCAGAGTCCCAATTCAGGTGTCTAATGGTTTAATGAAGCATAATCTGAATAAATACTATAATATATGCAAAATTTTAGTCTTATACTGTCAAATTGAACATTTATGTGTTACTATGTAATGACAGATCTTGCCTAGGAGTTAATCTCATACACACATGTTTTCTGTTCTCTGCTGCCATCTCTGATGTCGGGCAGGGCTAGAGTGAAGCCCTGATCTCGCTCACTCCCTCTGTCCCTGCCTACTTGTGTACCCACCCTAAGCAGAGGGTCCACAACCACGGTGCCGGTCCCTTCCTATATAAATGATGACAGTCACTGTCAAAATACAAAACTGACAAAAAGTCAGAAACAGCTGGAGGCACACAAACACTTACAGAAATAAGACTAAACAAGCACACAGAAGTCAGAGTCAAAGCTAGCCGAGTCAGCAACAGGATTTGTCGAGGGACCAAGATGCAAATACAGAAGAAGGGTCAGAAAGCCAAGAATCAATAACCTGAAGACAGAAAACACTGTAAGAATGCTGGTTACTATACAAAGTCTTTCACTGGCAAGGACTGAAGGAACACTGCAGGTTTAAATAGCCAGCTACACAGGTTTGATTCCCAGCAGGATCAGCTGATTAGCCCAGACAGCTAGGCGTAGCCACAGCAACCAACTAAACAAAAACTCAAGGAAGTTTAGCCCTTCGGGTCAAACACGGGCGAGTCATTACATTAACCTTCTAGAATTAAAAGTAAGGCTAGTACAATTTGCTTTCTAGTACAATTATGCTTTCTATGCTTTCTTTTCCAGGCCACATTGACTAAAGACCACATATTTTATTTTTCAATTAGAGTTAGTTGCCAAAGACTGCTTGGATCACATTAACCAGTACCGGCTATTACACTGATTTCTACAGGATATTCTGTACATGGACTTTTCCCTGACCTGAAGGAGTTTACAAGAATAAAAGTTGGAGGGCCCCTTAGCTGCCTTTGTGAACCTCCGGTCAGGCCAGATGAATGTGTTGCTGCAAGGAGCCAACCTGCAGTTTTTGTTCTCAGGGAATCTACCACCTCAGGAACTACTTATCTGAACATATTCACGTTGTCACGATGCCGGCTGGCAGGTAGTGGATCCTCTGTGCCAGAGAGGGATTGGCGTGGACCGTGCTAGTGGACCGGTTCTAAGCCACTACTGGTTTTCACCAGAGCCCGCCGCAAAGCGGGATGGTCTTGCTGCGGCGGTAGTGACCAGGTCGTATCCACTAGCAACGGCTCACCTCTCTGGCTGCTGATGATAGGCGCGGTACAAGGGAGTAGGCAAAAGCAAGGTCGGACGTAGCAGAAGGTCGGGGCAGGCAGCAAGGATCGTAGTCAGGGGCAACGGCAGAAGGTCTGGAAACACAGGCAAGGAACACACAAGGAACGCTTTCACTGGCACTAAGGCAACAAGATCCGGCAAGGGAGTGCAGGGGAAGTGAGGTGATATAGGGAAGTGCACAGGTGAACACACTAATTGGAACCACTGCGCCAATCAGCGGCGCAGTGGCCCTTTAAATCGCAGAGACCCGGCGCGCGCGCGCCCTAGGGAGCGGGGCCGCGCGCGCCGGGACAGAACAGACGGAGAGCGAGTCAGGTAGGGGAGCCGGGGTGCGCATCGTGAGCGGGCGCTACCCGCATCGCGAATCGCATCCCGGCTGGCAGCGGAATCGCAGCTCCCCGGGTCAGAGGACGTGACCGGAGCGCTGCCGCGGGGAGAGTGAAGCGAGCGCTCCGGGGAGGAGCGGGGACCCGGAGCGCTCGGCGTAACAGTACCCCCCCCCTTGGGTCTCCCCCTCTTCTTAGAGCCTGAGAACCTGAGGAGCAGACTTTTGTCTAGGATGTTGTCCTCAGGTTCCCAGGATCTCTCTTCAGGACCACAACCCTCCCAGTCCACTAAAAAAAATTTTTTCCCTCTGACCTTTTTGGCAGCTAAAATTTCTTTGACCGAGAAGATGTCCGAGGAGCCGGAAACAGGAGTGGGAGGAACAGATTTGGGAGAAAAACGGTTGAGGATGAGTGGTTTGAGAAGAGAGACGTGAAAGGCATTAGGGATACGAAGAGAGGGAGGAAGAAGAAGTTTATAAGAGACAGGATTAATTTGACACAAAATTTTGAAAGGACCAAGATAGCGTGGTCCCAACTTGTAGCTAGGGACACGGAAGCGGACATATTTAGCGGAGAGCCATACCTTGTCTCCAGGGGAAAAAACGGGGGGAGCTCTTCTTTTCTTATCCGCGAACTTCTTCATGCGTGATGAAGCCTGTAAGAGAGAATTTTGGGTCTCTCTCCATATGATGGAAAGGTCACGAGAAATTTCATCCACAGCGGGCAGACCAGAGGGCAAGGGAGTAGGGAGGGGGGGAAGAGGGTGACGGCCGTACACCACGAAAAATGGGGATTTGGAGGAAGACTCAGAGACCCTGAAGTTATACGAGAATTCGGCCCATGGGAGGAGATCTGCCCAGTCATCCTGGCGGGAGGAAACAAAATGTCGCAAATAATCACCCAAGATCTGGTTAATCCTTTCTACTTGTCCATTGGACTGGGGATGATATGCAGAAGAAAAATTTAATTTAATCTTGAGTTGTTTACAGAGAGCCCTCCAGAATTTAGACACGAATTGGACGCCTCTATCCGAGACAATCTGCGTAGGCAACCCGTGAAGACGAAAAATGTGTACAAAAAATTGTTTAGCCAACTGAGGCGCAGAAGGAAGACCAGGAAGAGGGATGAAATGTGCCATTTTGGAGAATCGATCAACGACCACCCAAATAACAGTGTTGCCACGGGAAGGGGGTAAATCAGTAATAAAATCCATACCAATCAGAGACCAAGGCTGTTCGGGGACAGGCAGAGGATGAAGAAAACCAGCGGGCTTCTGGCGAGGAGTCTTATCCCGGGCACAGATAGTGCAGGCTCGCACAAAGTCCACAACATCCGTCTCCAGTGTCGGCCACCAATAGAAGCGGGAGATGAGTTGCACAGATTTCTTGATACCCGCATGACCTGCGAGATGGGAGGAGTGACCCCATTTGAGGATTCCGAGGCGTTGGCGAGGAGAAACAAAGGTCTTTCCTGGAGGAGTCTGCCTGATGGAGGCAGGAGAAGTGGAGATCAGGCAGTCAGGTGGAATGATGTGTTGCGGAGAGAGTTCAACTTCTGAGGCATCCGAGGAACGAGAGAGAGCATCGGCCCTAATGTTCTTATCGGCAGGACGAAAGTGAATCTCAAAATTAAATCGGGCAAAGAACAGAGACCACCGGGCCTGGCGAGGATTCAGCCGTTGGGCAGACTGGAGGTAGGAGAGGTTCTTGTGGTCGGTGTAGATAATAACAGGAGAACTTGATCCCTCCAGCAGATGCCTCCATTCCTCAAGTGCTAATTTAATGGCTAGAAGCTCTCGATCCCCGATGGAGTAGTTCCTCTCCGCTGGAGAGAAGGTCCTAGAGAAAAAACCACAAGTGACAGCATGCCCGGAAGAATTTTTTTGTAGAAGAACAGCTCCAGCTCCCACTGAGGAGGCATCAACCTCCAATAGGAAGGGTTTGGAAGGGTCAGGTCTGGAGAGGACGGGAGCCGAAGAAAAGGCAGACTTGAGTCGTTTAAAGGCGTCTTCTGCTTGAGGAGGCCAGGACTTGGGATCAGCATTTTTTTTGGTTAAAGCCACGATAGGAGCCACAATGGTAGAAAAATGTGGAATAAATTGCCTGTAATAATTGGCGAACCCCAAAAAGCGTTGGATAGCACGGAGTCCGGAGGGGCGTGGCCAATCTAAGACGGCAGAGAGTTTGTCTGGATCCATCTGTAGTCCCTGGCCAGAAACCAAATATCCTAGAAAAGGAAGAGATTGGCATTCAAACAGACATTTCTCAATTTTGGCATAGAGTTGGTTGTCACGAAGTCTCTGAAGAACCATACGGACATGCTGGCGGTGTTCTTCTAGATTGGCAGAAAAAATTAGGATATCGTCCAGATATACAACAACACAGGAGTATAACAGATCACGAAAAATTTCATTGACAAAGTCTTGGAAGACGGCAGGGGCGTTGCACAGTCCAAAGGGCATGACCAGATACTCAAAGTGTCCATCTCTGGTGTTAAATGCCGTTTTCCACTCGTCCCCCTCTCTGATGCGGATGAGGTTATAGGCGCCTCTTAAGTCCAATTTAGTGAAGATGTGGGCACCTTGGAGGCGATCAAAGAGTTCAGAGATGAGGGGTAAGGGGTAGCGGTTCTTAACCGTGATTTTATTAAGACCGCGGTAGTCAATGCAAGGACGTAGGGAGCCATCTTTTTTGGACACAAAGAAAAATCCGGCTCCGGCAGGAGAGGAGGATTTACGGATAAAGCCCTTTTTTAGATTCTCCTGGACGTATTCGGACATGGCAAGAGTCTCTGGGGCAGAGAGAGGATAAATTCTGCCCCGGGGTGGAGTAGTGCCCGGGAGGAGGTCGATAGGGCAATCATAAGGCCTGTGAGGAGGTAGAGTCTCAGCTTGTTTTTTGCAGAAAACATCCGCGAAGTCCATATAGGCCTTAGGGAGACCGGTTACTGGAGGAACCACAGAGTTACGGCAAGGGTTACTGGGAACCGGTTTTAGACAGTTCTTGGAACAAGAGGACCCCCAACTCTTGATCTCCCCAGTGGACCAATCCAGGGTAGGGGAATGAAGTTGAAGCCAGGGAAGTCCAAGGAGAATTTCCGAGGTGCAATTGGGGAGGACCAAAAGTTCAATCCTCTCATGATGAGATCCGATGCTCATAAGAAGGGGCTCCGTGCGGAAACGTATGGTACAGTCCAATCTTTCATTATTTACACAATTGATGTAGAGGGGTCTGGCGAGACTGGTCACCGGGATGTTGAACCTGTTGACGAGAGAGGCCAAAATAAAATTTCCTGCAGATCCAGAGTCCAAGAAGGCCACTGTAGAGAAGGAGAAGGCAGAGGCAGACATCCGCACAGGCACAGTAAGACGTGGAGAAGCAGAGTAGACATCAAGGACTGTCTCACCTTTGTGCGGAGTCAGCGTACGTCTTTCCAGGCGGGGAGGACGGATAGGACAATCTCTCAGGAAGTGTTCGGTACTAGCACAGTACAGGCAGAGGTTCTCCATACGGCGTCGTGTCCTCTCTTGAGGTGTCAGGCGAGACCGGTCGACCTGCATAGCCTCCACGGCGGGAGGCACAGGAACAGATTGCAGGGGACCAGAGGAGAGAGGAGCCGAGGAGAAGAAACGCCTCGTGCGAACAGAGTCCATATCTTGGCGGAGTTCCTGACGCCTTTCGGAAAAACGCATGTCAATGCGAGTGGCTAGGTGAATAAGTTCATGTAGATTAGCAGGAATTTCTCGTGCGGCCAGAACATCTTTAATGTTGCTGGATAGGCCTTTTTTGAAGGTCGCGCAGAGGGCCTCATTATTCCAGGACAATTCTGAAGCAAGAGTACGGAATTGTACGGCATACTCGCCAACGGAAGAATTACCCTGGACCAGGTTCAACAGGGCAGTCTCAGCAGAAGAGGCTCGGGCAGGTTCCTCAAAGACACTTCGGATTTCCGAGAAGAAGGAGTGTACAGAGGCAGTGACGGGGTCATTGCGGTCCCAGAGCGGTGTGGCCCATGACAGGGCTTTTCCGGACAGAAGGCTGACTACGAAAGCCACCTTAGACCTTTCAGTGGGAAACAGGTCCGACATCATCTCCAGATGCAGGGAACATTGGGAAAGAAAGCCATGGCAAAACTTAGAGTCCCCATCAAATTTATCCGGCAAGGATAAGCGTATCCCAGGAGCGGCCACTCGCTGCGGAGGAGGTGCAGGAGCTGGCGGAGGAGATGACTGCTGAAGCTGTGGTAGTAACTGTTGTAGCATAACGGTCAGTTGAGACAGCTGTTGGCCTTGTTGCGCTATCTGTTGTGACTGCTGGGCGACCACCGTGGTGAGGTCAGCGACAACTGGCAGAGGAACTTCAGCGGGATCCATGGCCGGATCTACTGTCACGATGCCGGCTGGCAGGTAGTGGATCCTCTGTGCCAGAGAGGGATTGGCGTGGACCGTGCTAGTGGACCGGTTCTAAGCCACTACTGGTTTTCACCAGAGCCCGCCGCAAAGCGGGATGGTCTTGCTGCGGCGGTAGTGACCAGGTCGTATCCACTAGCAACGGCTCACCTCTCTGGCTGCTGATGATAGGCGCGGTACAAGGGAGTAGGCAAAAGCAAGGTCGGACGTAGCAGAAGGTCGCGGCAGGCAGCAAGGATCGTAGTCAGGGGCAACGGCAGAAGGTCTGGAAACACAGGCAAGGAACACACAAGGAACGCTTTCACTGGCACTAAGGCAACAAGATCCGGCAAGGGAGTGCAGGGGAAGTGAGGTGATATAGGGAAGTGCACAGGTGAACACACTAATTGGAACCACTGCGCCAATCAGCGGCGCAGTGGCCCTTTAAATCGCAGAGACCCGGCGCGCGCGCGCCCTAGGGAGCGGGCCCGCGCGCGCCGGGACAGAACAGACGGAGAGCGAGTCAGGTAGGGGAGCCGGGGTGCGCATCGCGAGCGGGCGCTACCCGCATCGCGAATCGCATCCCGGCTGGCAGCGGAATCGCAGCGCCCCGGGTCAGAGGACGTGACCGGAGCGCTGCCGCGGGGATAGTGAAGCGAGCGCTCCGGGGAGGAGCTGGGACCCGGAGCGCTCGGCGTAACACACGTCTCATAGGTTAACTCTTTCAGTGCCATCTATCATCTGTCAACACAGGTACCAGCAGACCCTTCTCTACTACCTTCTCCGCCAACTTGTCATCTTGCCAGTCAACAACAAAGACACAGAGACTATGTCTCTGGTACAAGAAGACATAAGAGGGGGGCCCAGTCTAGCTTAGATACCCACCATGGGATTCACCTGCACCCGTGTGGGCCAGTCCAAACCTGCATGGATGCCAATGGAAAACCTGTAACCTGTCTACTACCTCAAATTTATTTACTTCTCAACATTTCAAACACCAGCGATTGACAGACATGTGAATTCACATGTACCTTTACCTGATTGGTGAACTGTAGTATGTATATCTGGTGAGAACAAACATCTCAGCATAGCAACAGGTGTGAAGTACCTATTAGCACAGACATACAATACTAAACAAGATCAACAGCATAATGCTGAAAGAATTTTCCCTGCTGGAAGTGGCTCAAGAATCTGACTAATTTGTTTCAATCAGGTTTCAGAACCGTGTTGCAGCAAGTGAAAAGGGTAATCCTTGTAGGTCAAGAATTATCATTCTAAAGAAACCACATACCGCTTAGTAAGATTTTCTTCTAGATTACATTTTATCCAAAGATTTCTTATCCAAATCGTACTCCTGTACACAATGGCCCTTATTTACTAAGAGTGGGGTGTAAGTTTCTTTGTGGGTTTTAATACCCTACAATTTATTTTCCAAGGTATTAACTAAGGTTTCCCTACATTTTCCACTTTCCCTACACTTTGCTTTTTTTTACACAGGCTCTGATCTGTCTGTTTTTCCTCAGCTCAAATCCACCACATTTTATGTGGAAACCTTAATAAATATGTTGGGTTTTTGTGAAAATGTCAGGAACACGCCCCTCTTTGGAGACAACACCCCTTTTTCCAGCGGCCATGCCCTTTTTTGGGGTTTTCTCAGCAAAATGGAGAGTTAGCAGGGTTTTTTTCAATTCTGGCTCAAAATCTGGCACAGACAGAATTTCTGGCGCACAACCCGACAAAACATGTTGGGTTTCTAATAGTAAATGAGGGCCATTGTGTGCAGCCATTGTTTGCAGCCATGCAGACGTGTAGCCTCAGCCAATCATAGCTCATCTCACACTGAACTGCTCTGGACAGTATGTAGCAGAGTGAGGGAGGAAGTTCTCCCCTGTATGTCTTCAGATGATGTCACAGCCTGTTGGGTAATGCCCCTTCCCAGTCTGTGAATCTGACTGAAACTGAGCATTAAAAAATTTAACAAGATCATGACAGGTACTCTTTAACAACATGTAAATTGCAACCTGTCTTATAATTACATAAGAAACAATATATTACAAGTTTCGTTTGGTGACAGGTACTCTATAAGCAGTATCTGCATGTGCATTAAGTATCAAGGGGAAATGATAAAATGAACCAGAGGCAAAAGGAAGGTAGACTTATTAGAGAATAGGGTAGGCCTCCATAAAAAAGATGTGGTTTATGGCATGCTTAAAACTATAAATGTGGTGAACTAATCTAATTTTTGGGGTTATGGCATCTTGGAGATGAGTAACCGTGGTTTTGAATATAAAGGAGGTTAAATGGGTATTCTTATCTGGATATTTTATGGCATATCTACAAGATATGCTATAAGTGTCTGATAGGTGCAGGTCTGACTTCTGGGAGCTGAACTTATCTCAAGATATAGTAACCCTGCCTCTATAAAAAATATATATATCTGTCAGCCATACTGAAGTATCAGAGATATGGCCGCCATGCACAGATCCTGTTTTTTGGTACGTACACACGGGCGTATTACCTGCAGAATTTCCGCAGCGTATTTGCTGCGGAAATTCCTCAGCGTATTTTGCTACCATTGACTTCAATGGGTCATCAGAAAATCCCCAATAGAGGCAGTTTTGCAGATTCTTCTTTGGACCCATTGAATTCAATGGAAGCAGATTATCTGCTGCGGATTTTCCGCAGCACATACACTGCGGAAATTCTGTAGGTAATCCACCAGTGTGAACATACCCTTTAGCTGTAAATCAGTGGTGTCCAAACAGCGTGCCTCCAGCTTGTTACGCCGAGCGCTCCGGGTCCCTGCTCCTCCCCGGAGCGCTCGCGGCGTTCCTCTCTCTGCAGCGCCCCGGTCAGACCCGCTGACCGGGAGCGCTGCACTGACATTGTCGGCGGGGATGCGATTCGCATAGCTGGACGCGCCCGCTCGCGAATCGTGTCCCAAGTCACTCACCTGTCCCGGTCCTCGGCTGTCACGTACTGGCGCGCGCGGCTCCGCTCCTTAGGGCGCGCGCGCCAGCTCTCTAAGATTTAAAGGGCCAGTGCACCAGTGATTGGTGCCTGGCCCAATCAGCCTAATTAGCTTCCACCTGCTCCCTGTCCATATTACCTCACTTCCCCTGCACTCCCTTGCCGGATCTTGTTGCCTTGTGCCAGTGAAAGCGTTTAGTGTTGTCCAAAGCCTGTGTTCCAGATCTCCTGCTATCCTCATTGACTATGACCCTTGCCGCCTGCCCCGACCTTCTGCTACGTCTGACCTTGTCTCTGCCTAGTCCTTCTGTCCCACGCCTTCTCAGAAGTCAGCGAGGTTGAGCCGTTGCCGGTGGATACAACCTGGTTGCTACCGCCGCAGCAAGACCATCCCGCTTTGCGGCGGGCTCTGGTGAAAACCAGTAGCAACCCTAAAACCGGTCCACCGACACGGTCCACGCCAATCCCTCGCTGACACAGAGGATCCACATCCAGCTAGCCGAATCCTAACACAGCTTTTGCAAAACTACAACTCCCAGCATGCCCGGACAGCCGTTGGCTGTCCGGGCATGCTGGGAGTTGTGGTTTTGCAACAGCTGGAGACACACTGTTTGGAAAAAGCTGCTGTAAATGCACAGTCACTCCACAGAACCATAATACTTGTGTGAAACCGGCCTTTATGGGTTGTATCAATACAATACTATGGGTTGTAACAATACTTTATATTTACACACTGTTCACAAAACTCATCCAGTGAAGAGTTAGATTTACTTACATAGAATGGCACCACCTGGTGTTCAAAATGTATAGCAATGTGCACACCCATCTAGTATGCTTAGTACTGAGGAGGACACACATGCTCAGTCTCTCTCCCCCCAGCCAATTGTCAGTTAGTGATCACTACAGAGCAGCCAATAAAAATAGCTTGTCTAGAAAGGGTCAGAGCCTCTGCAGTAGCATGGCAGTATATTTTCTGCAGGGGATATAAGGAGCAAATATCCTGTCAGCTGCCAGAGGAAGAAGGATTCTGATTCAGCCCAGAGCGAATCCTAACAGATCAGCACCCAGGGGAACACATGGAAGCAAAAAATAATAAAAACTGAATTATTATGCTTGATGTGCTGAAATAGATTTTAAACAGCCTTTCCAGACATTTTGTAAAAATATTTATAAAATGACCCCTTTAAAGAAGTCATTCACTGCAGTTAGCAGTCAGACAAGCATCATTTATGCATTTAAGTCGGTAAGAGTCTTCTTAGTACTGAGACCCGCACAATCTTTAGATTACTTCACTCCCCACTTTGCTGCTCGAACTGACCTGTAGCAGAAAACAATAAAAGGAGCACATTTCCTGCAATGCTATGTCTGATTAAGCAGCAAGCAGTGAAGTGAAGCATGCAGTGACGCTCTCCCATCGGGCTATCTCTAGCGATCAGTGGTGGTCTCTAGCGATCAGTGGCGGCACCGAGACTCCAGCTAAGAAAAATGTTGACAGAGTACCTGTCACAAAACTAAACTTTTAATAAATTGTTCCTAATGTAATTATAAAACACTTTGCGATATATACATCAACTGGCACCAGAAAGATAAACAGATTTGTAAATTCTATTAAAAAATCTTAATCCTTTCAGTACTTATGAGCTGCTGAAGTTGACTTGTTCTTTTCTAAGTGCTCTCTGATGACACCTGTCTTGGGAACTGTCCAGAGTAGAAGCAAATCCCCATAGCAAACCTCTTGTACTCTATGCAGTTCCCAAGATAAGCAGAGATGACAGCAGAGAGCACCGTTGCCAGACAGAAAAGAACAACTCAACTTCAGCAGCTGATAATTATTGGAAGGATTACAATTTTTTTTAATAGAAGTAATTTGCAAATCTGTTTAACTTTCTGGAGCCAGTTGATATAAAAAAAATATAGTTTTTTCCTGGAATACCCCTTTAAAGCTGTCAAAAGACATAAGAAAGCTGTGAGATGAATAAGGCTCATTTTAGATTGAAACAAAGGATAATTGTTATGGGTGTGTCTGATTCTGGCAGCAGTAATCAGCCGATGCACTACTTACAATCAGGAGGAGTAGACAAACAGTCAAAAGGTATTAGGCCTTGCTGTCCACACCCTACGGGGGCTGGGCTATCAGTACCTCAGTCAGTCACTTCTTCATTGCCACAATCCTACTTTTGTGGCTTTTTATCTTCTGATTACTTGTGTATCTGCATTTTTTATCTTCGCTTGCCCACTGACTATTCTCTTGCTTACTGATTTTGTTCCTCGCCGTATCATAATTTTGACTTGACCTGGCTGATATCTTTTATCTGTCTGCTCATTCATTCTCTGTTTCTGTGTCTGTTTAGCACATTGTGTCCTGACCTGTTCCCTAACTTCTGTACTGTGTTTTGTTTCATTTTTTTTTACTTTGTTTGTCTATGTTTCTATTATCTAGTTTTAATTTCAAGTAGATTTTTTTTTTCATTGTCAGGAAAAAAAATCATTTTATGCTAATAACAATCATGTCTTTTTTTCTTCTGCTAGACATAGATGAATGTCTAACTGGAACCCACAATTGCAGAGCAGATCAAGTGTGCACCAATGTAAGAGGATCATTCACTTGTCTATGTCCCAGAGGATATCAGAAACGAGGAGAACAATGTATTGGTGAGTAAATTAGCTATTTGTGATACTTAGTAGAAGGTCAGAGTGATAGACAGGCTAGCTGGGTGCAGTAGTCCCTTGGTAGTGGTAGATAGCTGTGTCATGTGGCAAGGTGGTCTAGTTTACCTGACAGTTTCATGGAAGTTCAACAATCCTTTTGTCAAATGGGTCTTACCTGTGTTAAGTCCAGGAATAATGAATTTGGACACTTGTAAACAATGTGGAATTATACTTAAATGGGCATTCTGATTAAAACAAATTTTTTTCTATTACACTCCTTATGGTAAATATAAAATCTTTCTAATGTACTTTGTTTAAACAAAATTAAATGGGCACTGTCACCAACTTTATTTTTTGATATGTTGTAGTACTTATGTACTACAACATATCTCTAATATACTTTTATTATTTTTTTTTCATTAAAAAGGTTTAATTTACATTTAAAAACCGGCTACTGAAAAAGGACTGATTTTGGAGTGGCAATCAGTCCTTTTTCAGTTAGGCTGCACTCGTTCCCTGCCTTTCAATCAGACAGGCGGGAGCGAGCGCATTGGCTCCCTGGCCACTGGCTGGGAGGCCACTCCTCCCGCACATCGCCGCCGACTCGTTGCCGCCGCTGTCCCTGCACGCCCGCTGCCAGACTCTGCAGTAACTGCAAGTGCAATGAGGGAACGGGGTATGCGGGGCGGAGGGGAGGGAACGGGCTTGTGCCATAGCGGGGGGGGGGGGGAACGGGCTAGCAAAAATAAAAAAAGGATGGTGGGAGCTACCCTTTAAGTTTTCTATGTTTTCTTTGTGTTTAAAATAGCTGCCACTAGGTGTCTCCTTTCTAGTCCAGAATACATTTCCCCCTATCTCTTGCACAGATATCTCTTGCACAGACTTTGGACTCCTGCTGGCTCGGCAGAAGTCCAAAATCAGGAAATGCAGTCTGGAGTGCAGAGGGGGGGGGGTCTTAGCCAATCAAAGCTCATCTCAAACTGAACAGCTCTGTGCTGTGTATAGTAGAGTAAGGTAGGAAGTTCTCCCCTCGGCTGGCTTCAGATGATGTCACACCTGCTGGGTAACGCCCCTTCCCGGTCTGTGAATCTGGCTGAGACTGAGCAGAAAATACAGAGTAATATCAAGGTAGAAAATAAAAAAATAATAAAAATAAAGGCAGAGGGTGGTTTATCATTAGAGATGAGCGAATCGAATCGGACCAAGTTTAATTCATTACGTATTTCATGAATCCGAACTCCAGCTCGATTAGAAATAACAAATTTCTTCATTAGCGACACACCCGCTGCGATTGTCCTGTATAATGTATAGACGCGAGCGGCTTTCTCCTGCGCTCGCATCTCTGCAATAGATAGGATGATTGCAGCGGGTGTCAGGAGTTACACCCGCTGTGATCTGTCCTTAACTGCAGGTACTACTGCTTCCAACATGGAGCACACTCTGCTCCATGCTGGGAGCTGTAGTATCTGCATTAATAGACAGATCACAGGGGGTGTCACTTCTGACACCTGTTGCGAAATGTCTATTAATGCAGGTACTACAGCTCACAGAATGGAGCAGAGTGTGCTTCATGTTGGGAGCAGTAGTACCTGCAGGTAAGGAAAGATCACAGCGGGTGTCACTCCTGACACCTGCTGCTATCGTCCTGTATAATGTATAGATGTGGGCGGCCGGCCACTCTTCTTATGTCCCACTGTAGTATGAGTATATGCCGTATATATACCTATTATTCATATTTCCAACAGAGAGCTTTGATTGACTAGAACCATCTGGACAATCACAGCTCTCTGCAGGAAATATGAACAAGGGATGTGAATTCTATTCAAATCACTGGCTGGCCGGAGTATAGTGCAGAAATGCGACGCAGGAGAAAGCCACTCCATATCTGCAATAAATAGGATGATCGCATCGGGTGTCAGGAGTGACACCCTGGGCGATCTGTCTATTAGTACAGGTATTACAGCTCCCATCATGAATTAAAAAATGAAAAACATACTTTATTAACTCCTTAACGATCAAGGACGTATATTTACGTCCTTGGCCGGCTCCCGCGATATAATGCGGGGTCACGCGGTGACCCCACGTCATATCGGGTCGGTCCCGGCATGTATCTGAAGCCGGGACCCGCGCGCTATTAACCCTTTAGACACGGCATTCAAAGTTGAATGCTGTGTCTAAAGCGAAAGTGAAAGCTGCCCGGCTGCTCAGTGGGGCTGATCGGGACCACCGCAGTGAAAATGGGACATGAGCGGAGGTTCTCTTACCTGCCTCCGGCATGTCCCTTCGGCGATTGATTGCTCCGAGCCTGAGATGCAGGCTTGAGCAATCGACCGCCTATAACACTGATCACTGCAAAGCTATGGCTTTGCAGTGAACAGTGCTGGCAATCAGTGTGTGCAGTGCTATTGGTCCCTATGGGAGCTATAACACTGCAAAAAAAAGTGTAAAAAAAAAGTTAATGTGATTTAACCCTTTCCTTAATAAAAGTTCAAATCCCCCACCTTTTCCCATAAAAAAAAAAACATGTAAATAAAAATAAATATAAACATATGTGGTATTGCCGCGTGCGTAAATGTCCGAACTATAAAAATGTATCATTAATTAAACCGCACGCTCAATGGCGTACACGCAAAAAAATTCCAAAGTCCAAAATAACGTATTTTTGGTCGCTTTTTATATCATGAAAAAATGAATAAAAAGCGATCAAAAAATCTAATCAATACAAAAATGGTATCGCTAAAAACATCAGATCACGGTGCAAAAAATGAGCCCTCATACCGCCCCATACGCATAAAAAAAAAAGTTATAGGGGTCATAAGATGGCAATTTTAAACGTATACATTTCCGTGCATGCAGTTATGATTTTTTCCAAAAGTACGACAAAATCAAACCGATATAAGTAGGATATCATTTTAATCGCATGGACCTACAGAATAAAGATCAGGTGTCATTTTTACTGAAAAATTTACTGCATAGAAATGGAAGCCCCCAAAAGTTAAAAAATTGTGTTTTTTCTTAAATTTTGTCGCACAATGATTTTTTTTTCGTTTCGCTGTAGATTTTTGGGTAAAATGACTGATATCACTGCAAAGTAGAATTGGTGGCGCAAAAAATAAGCCATCAAATGGATTTTTTGGTTCAAAATTGAAAGGGTTATGATTTTTAAAAGGTGAGGAGGAAAAAACGAAAGTGCAAAAACCGAAAAACCCTCAGTACTTAAGGGGTTAAACACAATATTAATATACATTACTAATAAAAAAAAATTTATTACATTTAAATGGCCCCTTTCTACATTTTTATTATTGTCGGCTACATTTATAGGTCCCTGCCCGCACACATAAATTGATCCCTGTTTAAAAATTTATATTAAAATTTTTTTTTTGTCTTTCAATTTTTGGAAGCGGCAGGGAACAGAAAACTCCGCACTCAATATTAAATATGAATGAGGACTGCATTTCATACATATTTTTTCTAGTTTTTGTTCTAAATCATAATTTTATTTCACTTTACTTTTTTAGCCCCAGTTATTTAATTTTTTCGGGCATTAGATGTGCTGCCATGAATGATTGTGGGGGTCAGAGATGAGACGAGGACTGGGACATCAATAATATGTATAATACAGTAGGCAAAAAAAAAGGCTGAGTTTCCCTAATTTACCAAAAATCCATAAATTTATAGAGGTCTTCTATCAGAAATCAAAGATACTTCAAATTGTAATTTGCGGAGGCAGATGGCCAGGACAATAATGTATGTATGTATTTAATGTAATTGTGAAGGATGATGTCATTGTAATTATACAGCATGAGCTGGTTTTAAATGACAAATTACTGCAAAAATTATTGCATATGCAGGAAGACATGGATGGGAGCTATAATTTCAGTAGGATAGAAAGGACTTTTTCATTGCTGTAAACTGTAGAAGGGAATATGTAACCATGTATGTGGGATTACCTTTTTATATATGTGAAAAATCTTTAATTTTTATGTAGGGGATGATGGGAGTTGTAATTCTTGAATCCCAGTTGTCCCCGTTTGCAATCACAGTTGTTGCAGCAGGGAGCTGCAGGGAGTCACTGGGATCGTATGAATGGTAGAATATTTTTTTTTTTTTCAATATACAGTAGCTGCTATAATTGGAGAAAATTAAGTTTAATTGAATAATGAAACCACAGCCAATTAAGGTCATATAGGTAATAGAATATCAAAGGAATGTAGGTCAAGTGGTTTGACCTTAATTGGCTGTGGTTTCATTGTTCAATTATGGACTTTGCCTCCTATTTCCTGTTCTTCATTCATTTGTCTTCTGTGTGATCGAAAAATAATAAATAATATATATATATATATATATATATATATATATACCGTATTTATCGGGGTATACCACGCACCGGCCTATAACACGCACCCTCATTTTACCAAGGATATTTGGGTAAAAAAAGTTTTTTACCCAAATATCCATGATAAAATGAGGGTGCGTGTGTGCGCGTGTATACCCCGATATACCCCCAGGAAAGGCAGGGGGAGAGAGGCCGTCGCTGCCCGCTTCTCTCCCCCTGCCTTTCCTGGGGTCTAGAGCGCTGCTGTCGGCCCTTTTCACCCCCTGGTTATCGGCGCCGCTGCCCGTTCTGTCCCCCTGACTATCGGTGCCGGCGCCGATAGCCAGGGGGAGAGAAGCGGCGCAGACAGCCAGGGGAAGAGAAAGGCACCCATTGCCGGCGCCGCTGCCCCGTTGCCTCCCCCCATCCCCGGTGGCATAATTACCTGAGTCGGGTCCGCGCTGCTCCAGGCCTCCGTCGTGCGTCCCCAGCGTCGTTGCTATGCACGGCGCGGCGCTCTGACGTCATGCGCCGCGCCGTTCAGCACATAGCAACGACGTCGGGGACGCACGACGGAGGCCCGGAGCAGCGCGGACCCGACTCAGGTAATTATGCCACCGGGGATGGGGGGAGGCAACGGGGCAGCGGCGCCGGCAATGGGTGCCGCTGCCCCTTCTCTCCCCCTGGCTGTCGGCTGTCGGATAACCAGGGGGTGAAAAGGGCCGACAGCAGCGCTCTAGACCCCAGGAAAGGCAGGGGGAGAGAAGCGGGCAGCGACGTCCTCTCTCCCCCTGCCTTTCCTGGGGGTGTATTGGCGTATAACACGCACACAGACTTTAGGCTAAAAATTTTAGCCTAAAAAGTGCGTGTTATACGCCGATAAATACGGTATATATATATATATATATATATATATATATACATATATATATACATGACAAATATATATATATATATATATACAAATACATATATATGATCTAACGTGAAAGTTTTCATCTATATTTACATGAGCATAAAAAATAAATAATATTTATACAGATATACGATTTATAGAGAGAGAAAGAGAGAGAGAGACATATAGATATATGGATAGCTATATATATATATATATATATATACATATATTACAAATACACATACATACATATATATATATATATATATATATATATATATAAATATTGTGATACCGTGGCAAGAAAAGGGTGTATTTCCTTGGCTCACCCTGGAGAAACCTTCACCTGTGGCCTAATGAATGAGGCAGCAGAGAGGGGAGGTGTTTATAAGGAAGAGATTCAGTGAAATCTTGGCTCTCCCTAGGAAACAGCAGGCTGGCTGTAAGGGGGAGACACGGTCCCTGTTCCGGAAAAACACTGCCGGACCTGTGAGTGGTCCAAGAAATGGTGTGAACTGTGAGTAGCAGGTTGGAGGGTTGAGGGTAGCTCACCAGTTAGTAGTTAGGGCTTGCTGATCTGTGTAGTCAGTGAACAGACGGTCTAGGATTTTATTTTGTTCCTGTGTTATGTACTGCACTGTTTCAAAAACGGAGCCTCCAACGTTGACTTTTCAAGCATGCTGGGAGTTTTGCAACAGCTGAAGGCACCAATGGGAAACAATGTTGTAGGGCAATTTTGGCATTGGAGGAAAGTGTAATTCTTGCAACCGGGTCCACCCCTATGCAAATCCCTAACTCGGGCCTCAAATGCGCATGGCGCTTTCTCACTTCAGAGCCCTGTCGTATTTCAAGGCATCAGTTTAGGGTCACATATGGGGTATTTCCGTACTCGGCAGAAATTGTGTTACAAATTTTGGGGGGCTTTTTCTCCTTTTACCCCTTATGAAAAGAAAAAGTTGGGGTCTACACAAGCATGTTAGTGTAAAAAAATTGTGTTAGTGTTGCCCCATACTTTTCATTTTCATAAGTGGTAAAAGGAGAAAAAGACCCCAAAAATGTGTTACGCAATCTCTCCTGAGTACGGAAATACCCCATATGTGGGCGCAAAGTGCTCGGCGGGCGCACAACAGGGCTCAGGAGTGAGAGCGCACTATGTACATACTAAACTGGTGATTTGCACAGGGGTGGCTGAGTTACAGCGGTTCTGACATAAACCCCCCAAAAAAACACCCACATGTGACTCAATTTTAGAAACTACACCCCTCACGGAATGTAACAAGGGGAATAGTGCTTTTTACACCCCACAGGTGTATGACAGATTTTTAGAACAGTCGTCCGTAAAAATTTAACATTTGATTTTTAATTTGCACAGCCCACTGTTCCAAAGATCTATCAAACGTCAGTGGGGTGTAAATGCTCACTGCACCCCTTATGACATGTAGGGTTTCCGAAATGGGGTCACATGTGGAGGGGGGGTCCACTGTTCTGGCAGCATGGGGGCTTTGTAAATGCACATGGCCTTCAATTCCAGCCAAAATCTCTCTCCAAAAGCTCAATGGCGCTCCTTCTGTTCTGAGACCTGTAGTGCGCCCGCAGAACACTTTACAACCACATATGGGGTATTTCCATACTCAGAAGAAATGGTGTTACAAATTTTGGGGGGCTATTTATTCTATTACTCCTTGTGAAAATGAACAATTTTGGGTAACACCAGCATTTTAGTGAAAATAATCAAATTTTTCATTTTTACGTCCCACTTTAACAGAAGTTTGTCAATCACCTGTGGGGTGTAAAGGCTCATTGTACCCCTGTTCCTTGAGGGGTGTAGTTTCCCAAATTGTGTGCCTTGTGGGGGATTTTATCTGTTCTGGCACCGTTGCTTCCTAAATGTGACATTCCCCCAAAAAACATTTCAGAAAAATTTGCCTTCCAAAAGCCCAATGGCGCTCCTTCCCTTCTGAACCCTCTAGTGCACCCACAGAGCACTTTACATCCACATATGAGGTATTTCCCAACTCGAGAGAAATTGGGTTACAAATCTGGGGGGGGGGGGATTTTCTCCTATTACACCTTGTCAAAAAAAGAATTTTGGGGTAACATCAGCATTTTAGTAAAAAAAAAAATTCAAATGTTTTATTTTTATGTCCCAAATTAACAAAATTTTGTCAATCACCTGTGGGGTGTTAAGGCTCACTTTACCCTTTGTTATGTTCCTTGAGGGCGTAGTTTCCCAAATAGTGTGCTATGTGGGGTGTTTTTTCTTTTTCTGGTACCATGGGGGCTTCCTAAATGTGACATGCCCCCAAAAATCAATTTCAGCAAAAGTCGCTCTCCAAAAGCTCATTGTCGCTCTTTCCTTTCTAAGCCCTGTAGTTCGCCCGCAGATCACTTTACATCCACGTATGAGGTATTTCCTTACTCGGGAAAAATTGGGTTACACATTTTGGTGGGCTTTTTCTCCTTTTACCCCTTGTAAAAATATTTAAAAAATGAAACACCTAAAGGGTTAACAAACATTCTGAATGTCATTTTAAAAACTTTGAGGGTGCCGTTTTCATAATGGGGTCCATTATGGGGGATTTCTAACATAAAGACCCTCAAATTCACTTATAAAATAAACTGGTCCCTGAAAGATTTGATTTTGAAATTTTTGTGGAAAATTGCTGCCCTCTGATGTCTTCAGAAAGTAAAAACATGTCAACTTTATGATGCAGACATAAAGTAGACATATTGTATATCTGAATTAATATGCAATTTATTTGGCATGTCCATTATTCTTATAAGCAGAGAGTTTCAAAGTTAGAAAAATGCTAAATGTTCTAATTTTTCCCGAAATTTTGGAAATGGTGCAAATATCAACGAAAATTTTCCACTAAAATAAAGTAGAATATGTCACAAAAAAACTCTCGGAATCAAAAATACTAGTAAAAGCAACTCCGAGTTATTATTGATTAAAGTGACAGTGGTCAGATTTAAGAACACAGGGCATACAGGTACGCCCTGGCTCCCTGGGACTTAACCCCTTAAGGACACGGGTTTTTCTGTTTTTGCACTTTTGTTTTTTCCTCCTTACATTTTAAAAATCATAACCCTTTCAATTTTGCACCTAAAAAACCATATGATGGCTTATTTTTTGCGCCACCAATTCGACTTTGCAGTGACATCAGTCATTTTACCCAAAAATCTACGGCGAAACGGAAAAGAAATCATTGTGCAACAAAATTGAAGAAAAAACGCCATTTTGTAATTTTTGGGGGCTTCCGTTTCTACGCAGTAAATTTTTCGGTAAAAATTACACCTTATCTTTATTCTGTAGGTCCATACAATTAAAATGATACCCTACTTGTATAGGTTTGATTTTTTCGTACTTCTGTAAAAAATCATAACTACATGCAGAAAAATTTATATGTTTAAAATTGTCATTTTCTGACCCCTATAACTTTTTTATTTTACTGCATATGGGGAGGTATGAGGGCTAATTTTATTGCGCCGTGATCTGAAGTTTTTAGCAGTACCATTTTTGTATTGATCGGACTTTTTGAACGCTTTTTATTAATTTTTTCATAATATAAAAAGTGACCAAAAATACGTTATTTTGGGCTTTGAAATTTTTTTGTGCATACATCATTGACCGTGCGGTTTAATTAATGATATATTTTTATAGTTCAGACATTTACGCACGCGGCGATACCACATATGTTTATTTTTATTTGCATTGATCAGCCTGCATTTCAGGCTTGGAGCAATCAATCGCCGAAGGGACATGCCGGAGGAAGGTAAGAGGACCTCCGCTCGTGTCCCAGCTGATCGGGACACTGAATTTTCACTGCAGTGGTCCCGATCAGCCCCACTGAGCAGCCGGGCAGCTTTCACTTTCGTTTTAGACGCAGCGTTCAACTTTGAACGCCACGTCTAAAGGGTTAAGAGCGCGCCGTGATCGCTGCCACGCGCTAATAGCCCTGGGTCCCGGCTTCAGTTACATGCCGGGACCGACCCGATATGACACGGGGTCCTTGGTCGTTAAGGGGTTAAGGACCCAGGGCGTACCTCTACACCTGTGGGAATTCCGGTCCCTGCCGTTCGCCGGGCAGGGACAGGACCAGGGTGCCTGCTGAAGTCATTCAGCAAGCACCCCGTGCAAAGCCCTGGTGGGGGTCCTGAAACCCCCCCATGTTGGCGATCGCAGCAAATAGCCAGTCAATTCAATTTTATATGAAAAAGTGTGCCTCCAGTTGTTGCATAACTGCAACAACCAGCATGCACCGACAGCCAAAGGGCATGCTGAGAGATGTAGTAGTGTGCCTCCAGCTGTTGCATAACTACAGCTCCCAGCATGCCCTTCGGCTGTCAATGCATGCTGAGAGTTTTGTTACCTAACTCAGTATTTTGCAACCAGTGTGCCTCCAGCTGTTGCAAACTACAGCTCCCAGCATGCACTGACAGACTGTACATGCTGGGAGTTGTAGTTTTCAGCAGCTGGAGGCACACTGGTTGCGAAACAGTGAGTTAAAGGGGTATTCCAGGAAAAACATTTTTTTTTATATCAACTGATTAAACAAATTTGAAAATCACTTCTATTAAAAAATCTTAATCCTTCCAATAATTATCAGCTTCTGAAGTTGAGTTGTTCTTTTCTGTCTGGCAACAGTGCTCTCGGCTTACATCTCTGCTTGTCTCTGGCACTGCACAGAGTAGAAGAGGTTTGCTATGGGGATTTGCTTCTACTCTGGGCAGTTCCCGAGACTTAGACAGAAAAGAACAGCACTTAGACAGAAAAGAACAACTCAACTTCAGCAGCTCATAAATACTGAAAGGATTAAGATTTTTTTAATAGATGTAATTTACAAATCTTTTTAACTTTCTGGAGCCAGTTGAGATAAAAAAAAAAAGTTTTTTCCTGAATAACCCCTTTAACCCCTTAATGGCCATGGACGTGTATACACGTCCAGGCAGGATGCACGTTCTTGCACCAGGAGGTGTATACTCATCCATGGTTCGCGTGGGTGCTGCCCAGTGCACCCACGAGATCGCGGCAGGGACTCGGCTGTAACACACAGCCGGGACCCTGCCGCACTGCCGGGACCGAAGTAAACTTCTGTCCCAGCAGTTTAACCCTTACAGCCGCGCAGGGGCGGACACAGACAGCAAAGGGCCCCTGTGCAAAGAATGTACCTGGGCCCCCCCCCCCCCCAGCACTGTGCCCCCTCATGTACATAGACCCCACTGGGGGGGCCTCCACTTACCCCGCATGTGTAGTATCGCCACTTGCCTTGTCCACCACAGGTGGATGGAACGGCTCGTGAGGTGGGCTCCGGGTGGCCCCTGTCCCTCTCAGTGTGCGGCCCAGGCCCCGTGAGTACTCCCCCAGGTCAGCCTGACCCGTATCTAGCTGGGAGGCAGAGGGCAGTGCTCCCCTTTACATTCGCACCCCTGAACTTAGCACGACACCCCTTGGCACCCCCTGGTTCCTTGGCTTCTTATCCTTAGTGATAGAAGTGACTTACAGGCAGGGCCAGACTGGGACCAAAAATAGGCCCAGGCATTTTAAAATAAACAGCCCATTTTGATGGTGGGGGTCTGACTCATGGGACCCCCACCAATCACCTTGGTTCAAGTGGCTCCCCAGATGTTGGAAAGCTGCAACTCCCATCATGTCTGAAGTGACTACAGCTGATGGGACAGTCAGGAGACTACACAATGATATCAGTGACTACAGCTCTGATGGCACAGTTAGGAAAATACACAATGATATCACTGACCTGAGTGACGTCTTCTCTGTTGTCTTTACTTTTCTTCTTCATCTGGTCCAGACACCAGGATTTCTTCCATCTTCTCTGCAGAGTCTGACACCTGGACATCATTGGTTCCTTAATTTGTCAGTAGATCCTCATCCTCTGTATGATGACAATAATCATTATAACCTTGCCAAATACTGTACCCCCTGAATATAATACTGCCAACCACTGTACCCCCTGAATACTGCCAACCACTGTACCCCTGAATATAATACTGCCAACCACTGTACCCCTGAATATAATACTGCCAAATACTGTACCCCTGAATATAATACTGCCAACCACTGTACCAACCACTGACTCACCCCATACACCCCACGCACTCCATCCTCAGTCTCCTCATCACCCCATACACCCCACACAACCCATCCTCAGTCTCCTCATCTCCCCCATACACCCCACACACCCCATCCTCAGTCTCATCACCCCATACACCCCACACACTCCATCCTCGGTCTCCTCATCACCCCATGCACTCCATCCTCAGTCTCCTCATCACCCCCATATACCCCATCCTCAGTCTCATCACCCCATACACCCCACACAACCCATCCTCGGTCTCCTCATCACCCCATACACCCCACGCACCCCATCCTCAGTCTCATCACCCCCATACACCCCAAGCACCCCATCTTCAGTCTCATCACCCCATACACCCCACACAACCCATCCTCGATCTCCTCATCGCCCCATACACCCCATCCTCAGTCTTCTCATCACCCCATACACCCAATCCTCAGTCTTCTCATCACCCCATACACCCCACGCACCCCATCTTCAGTCTCATCACCCCATACACCCCACACAACCCATCCTCGGTCTCCTAATCACCCCATACACCCCATCCTCAGTCTTCTCATCACCCCATACACCCCACACACCCCATCTTCAGTCTCCTCATCACCCCATACACCCCATCCTCAGTCTCCTCATCACCCCATACACCGCACGCACCCCATCCTCAGTCTCCTCATCACCCCATCCTCAGTCTCCTCATCACCCCATACACCCCATGCATTCCATCCTCAGTCTCCTCATCACCCCATGCACTCCATCCTCAGTCTCCTCATCACCCCATACACCCCATGCACCCCATCCTCAGTCTCCTCATCACCCCATACACCCCACGCACTCCATCCTCAGTCTCCTCATCACCCCATACACCCCACGCACTCCATCCTCAGTCTCCTCATCACCCCATGCACTCCATCCTCAGTCTCCTCATCACCCCCATACACTCCATCCTCAGTCTCCTCATCACCCCATACACCCCATGCACTCGATCCTCAGTCTTCTCATCACCCCATGCACTCCATCCTCAGTCTCCTTATTACCACATACACCCCATGCACTCCATCCTCAGTCTCCTCATCACCCCATATACCTTAAGCACCTCATCATTATTACACAGCTGACACCCCCCAGTCCTTCTCATCAACATTAAACCCCCTAATCACTACACCCCTGACCCCCCTTCTGGTCCTCCTTATCAACACTACGCTCTCCCAGACCCCCAATCCTTCTTATCATTACACCACCAACCTCTTCAACACCCCTCCTGTCCTCTTCATCATCATTACAATCCCCTCCCCCCCGACCTTCGCTCTCCTCACCTTATCTGCTCAGCGATGCGGCCGTGTGAGGCAGGAGGGTTTGCTGCTCCTGTCGCTTCTGCCGGGGTCAGAGGCCATGACATGTGATGTCAGGGGCTTGGAACAGACGTGCGTGCCTGCGCGGGGCACGTCTGATCCCATCAGCCCCTGGCCTGTCCGTCTCGCCCGGCCGGTTTAAAGGTAAATTACTGCTGTCAGCGGCAGGTCCGGGACCTGTTGCTGCAGCATAGAGTATGAAGTACTGGCAGGGGGCCAGGCTAGGTGGGCCCCCTAACACGCTGGGCCCCTGTGCAGCTGAACCGGCTGAACAAGTGATATGTCCGCCCCTGCAGCCGCGGTCGGAAGTGACTGCTGGCTGTAAGTGTTATGAAAGATGGAGGGAGCTCCCTCTGTCTTCCCTGCAGCACCCCTCAGCGCGATCGTGGGGTGCTGTGTGTGATCCCCGGCGGGCGGGGACCTGCCGCACTGCCGGGACCGAAGAAAACTTTGGTCAACGGCAGCCGTGGTCGGAAGTGACTGCGAGCTGTAAGTAGTTTTGACAGAGGGAGGGGGCTCCCTCTGTCTCTCTCCTGTAGCACCCCACAAAGATCACGGGGTGCTGCTGGTTACCTGGGCAGCTGGGGGTCTTTACAAGGACCCCCCAGGTCTGCCCTGGTTATTGCCTGTCAGGACGTGCCAGAGGCAGCATATATCTGCAATGCTTTGGAATACTAAGTATTTCAAAGCATTTAAAAAAAAGAGAAAAAAATATAAAATAAATAAAAGTGTATAAAAACAATAAGTATAAAAAAAGTGTTAAAAAAAGTGTTAAATAAATATAATGAAAAATAAAAATGTATAATGTGTAGGATCACACGGCACACTTCCGCAGCATATTACATGCTGTGGATGCCTGCCAACAGTCACAATGGCCCTCATTTACTTAGAAAATCGGGTTGTAAGTCTATCTTGCTTTCTTACCCGACTGCTTTTTGCCCCTGGTATTTATTATTATGTCGCATCCTGTTTGTCGCACGTGGGTTTTGTTGGTTTTGGTTTCCAACTCCTCTGAGTTGTCGGGAAAAAATCCACAACAATTCAACAAATTCGGGTTGGAAACCTTTATAAATACGTGGGAAAGCTCAGAAATGTTCACAAAGGGTTACGACCCTTTTTCGGGTTTGGGAGAATCCACATCGGGTCCATCGGGAAAAAATGTTGCATCGTGTCGCAGACTGGCGCACAATGTCTGCGACATGTCGCAGACAAAGATGCGCCAAAAAAAAAACGACAAAACAAGTCGGGTTTAGAATAGTAAATGAGGGCCAATATTTAGCTCCCTGCTGCAGCTTGGTAGCTTTGTGAGTCCACTTATAGCGGCGGATTTCCCGCCGGCAGTCATGAGCGGACACACTGAGCTACCCAGCCACAGCAATGATCTTGCCCTTGTGACTGCCGGGGGCATCCGTGGTGTGAAATATGAAACATGGGCCGAGCAGCTTAATGAAATATAGGGTGCATTTCTTGCAATATCAGAAGTGATGTACAAAAAATCTGCATACACAAATGTGAGTCAGCTCACCTCCCCCAGAGATTCTGCACGGATCCGCTTGGACCAGGTGCACAGCGTAATGAAGAAAGATGAAGATGATCCAGCAGAATCTTGCAAATTCAGTTTATTGATATAAAATCAATGCATCAACAACGGTGGGCAATACTGTATTGCCCACCGTTGTTGATGCATTGATTTTATATCAATAAACTGAATTTGCAAGATTCTGCTGGATCATCTTCATCTTTCTACAAAAAATATGCCCGACAAATAATGCATTTGTGAAAAAATGAAAATTTCAAATTTTTAACACTTAACACTGACTGTAATAATTCCTGCCAAAACACTATGGAGTTAAAATACTCACTCTTCCCCCTAGCGAATACCTTGAAGGGTCTAGTTTTTAAAATGGGGTCATTTGGGGCGGTGTTCCTATGTTCTACCACCTTCAAATTTCTGCAAACCTTGCATAGCACATAAAAAAATTATGTACTTTTAAAATTTTCTACATTTCTAGTTAAATTGTTAGGCTTCTAATTAATTTAAAATGTTAATTAAAAAGAAAAAAAATGCTGTCAAAATAAAGAAGACATCTGAAAGTATAAGTTTCATAAACTATTTGGTCAGTAAGTATAAATATATGCAACCTATTAGTGTTAAAATAGCAAAAAATCGTAATTTTTTTTTATTTCATGATTTTTTGCATTGAAAAAAAAAAAACTACAAATGATATGGGCTTACTTTTACATGAAGGGCAACTTGTGACAAAAAAACATTATCGTGATTGGCAAAATGTTACCAGAGTTATTCTCTAATAAAGACAGACATCCCCGATTTGAAAAAACAGGCCTGGTCTTTCAGGGGCGAACAGGTTTACTTGAGTTGGTCCTTAAGGGGTTAAGGACACAGGGTTTTTCAGTTTTTTGCATTTTCATTTTTTCCTCATCACCTTCTAAAAACGCTTTCAATTTTGCACCTAAAATTCCATATTATGGCTTATTTTTTGCACCACCAATTCTACTTTGCAGTAACATTAGCCATGTTACGAAAATATCCACGGCGAAGCGGAAAGAAAATTAATTGTGCGACAAAATTGAATACATTTTTGGGGGGCCTCCGTTTCCATACGGTTGAAATGATACCCTACTTATATAGGTTTGATTTTGTATTACTTCTAAAAAAAATCATAACTACATGCAGGAAAATGTATACGTTTACATTTGTCATCTTCTAACCCTTATAACATGTTTTGTGCCGTGATCTCACGTTTTTATCGGTATTGATTGGACTTTTTGATTGCTTTTTATTCATTTTTTTCATAACATAAAAAGTGACCAAAAATAAGCTTTTTTGGAATTTTTTAGCGCGTACGCCATTGACCGAGCAGTTTAATTAAGAGAATATTTATATAGTTTGGACATTTCCGCATGCGGCAATACCACATATGTTTATTTTTATTTCCACAGGGGGGTGATTCTTATTATTATTAGATAAGGTGTTAAATTATCTTTATTAACTTCTTTTTCAACCTTTTTTTTTGCAGTGTTATAGCCCCCACCCTAGTGGCTATTACACTGCACACACTGATCTGCTACACAGATCATTGCCGTGCATTGACACGGCAAAGATCAGTGTTATCGGCAGTCACTTGATCAAGCCTGGATTTCAGGCTTGGAGCAATTAATCGCCAATCGGACGTGACAGTAAGGGGACCTCAGCTCGCGTTCTAGCTGATCGGGACATCGCGATTTCACCGCAGTGGTCCCGATCAGCCCGACTGAGCTGCCGAGAAGCTTTCACTTCCATTTTAGACGAGGCGATCAACTTTGAACGCCACTTCTAAAGGGTTAATAGCACGCGGCATAACGATCGGTGCCACATGCTATTAGCCCAGGGTCCCAGCTTTCATTAGCCGCCGGGACCTACCCGGTATGACACGGTGTGACCCCGCGTTATATACCAGGAGCGGTATTAAGAGGTTAAGTAACAAACTCTCAGTGTTTTGTAACCAGTATGCCTCCAGCTGTCCCAGCATGCATGGGCAGCCAAAGGGCATGCTGGGAGTTGTTTTCCGACGCAGCTCATACTTCCACTGTAAACCCTCACCTCTGTGAATGTACCCTAAAAACACTACACTACACAAAACAAAAAGTAAAACACTACATATACACACACCCCTACACAGTTATCCCCCCCTAATAAAAAAAAAAAAGTCTCATACAGCACTGTTTCCGAAACGGAGCCTCCAACTGTTGCAAAAAAACAACTCCCAGTATTGCCAGACAGCCATTGACTGTTCAGGCATGCTGGGAGTTTTGCAACAGCTGGAGGCACTCTGTTTGGGAAACACTTCCTTAGGGTAATTTTGGTATCGGAGGCAAGTGTAATTCTTGCATCCGAGTCCGCCCCTATGCAAATCCCTAATTTAGGCCTCAAATGCACATGGCGCTCTCTCACTTCGGAGCCCTGTCGTATTTCAAGGCAACAGTTTATGGCCACATATGGGGTATTTCCGTACTTGGAAGAAATTGCCTAACACATTTTGGGGGTCTTTTTCTCCTTTTACCCCTTATTAAAAGGAAAAGTTGGGGTTTACACCAGGATGTTAGTGTAAAAATTATATTTTGGGCACTAACATGCTGGTGTTGCCCCATACTTTTCATTTTCACAAGAGGTAAAAGGAAAAGAAGGCCCCCCAAATTTGTAATGCAATTTCTCCTGAGTTCGGAAATACCCCATATGTGGATGTAAAATGCTCTGCGGGTGCACAACAGGGCTCAGGAGTGAGAGTGCACCATGTACATTTGAGGCCTAAATTGGTGATTTGCACAGGGGTGGCTGAGTTTACAGCGGTCTGACATAAACGCAAAAAAATAAATAGCCACATGTGACACCATTTTGGAAACGACACCCCCCATGGAATGTGACAAGGGGTATAGTGAGTCTTAATACCCCACAGGTGTTTGACGAATTTCTGTTAAAGTTGGACTTGAAAATGAAAAAAAAATTACCCTACATTTTTTATTTTCACAAGGGAAAATAGGAAAAGAGCCCCCCAAAACTTGTATCCCCATTTCTTTTGAGTATGGAAATACCCCATATGTGGATGTAAAGTGCTCTGCGGGTGAACTACAATGCTCAGAAGAGAAGGCACTCCATTGGGCTTTTGGAGAGAGAATGTGTCTGAAATTGAAGGCCATGAACAAATACTTTGAGGGGTGCAGTTTTTATAATGGGGTCATTTATGGGGTATTTCTAATATGAAGATCCTTCAAATCTACTTCAAAACTGAACTGGTCCCTGAAAAATTCCAATTTTGAAAATGTTGTGAAAAATTGGAAAATTGCTGCTGAACTTTGAAGCCCCCAAAAGTAAAAACATGTCAACTTTATGATGCAAATATAAAGTAGACATATTGTATATGTGAAACAATATATAATTTATTTGGGATGTCCATTTTCCTTATAAGCAGAGAGTTTCAAAGTAAAAAAAAAAATGCAAAACTTTCAAATTTTTCATCAAATTTTGGAATTTTTCACCAAGAAATTATGCAAGTATCGGCAAACATTTACCACTGACATAAAGAATATGTAACGAAAAAAAGTAAAAAGTAAAAGCATTCCAGAGTTATTAATACTTAAAGTGACAGTGGTCAGATTTCCACAAAAAAAAAAACGCTCTGGTCCTTAAGGTGAAAATGGGCTTGGTCCTTAAGGGTTTAAGATCAAAATGGGCTTGGTCCCCAAGGGGTTTAATGGACACTTTTATGAAAAAACTTTTTGTGTATGCAAGGATGTTAAAAACATTATAAGAAGCTGACTAATAGACTGTAATTAGCCATAGTGCAGAGATGTTCCAGATCAGCTGTGAACTCTCCCTTGTAAGCTGTGACATTAGGTCACAGGCACTGAATGCAGAGAGCTCCAGTCCCCCCCCCCCTCCTGTCAACACGGGATGAGACTAGTGATGTGAAAGGGAGTTGGTATTAGTGCTCATTAAATTTATGACTCTTTAGGTAAGGCTCCAGGGAGCCCCGTTCTCAGTCACAGTAGTTTCCATCTAAATGAGCTCCCTACTGCCCTAGCTAATGGGTCATAAATTTAATGAATAATAATACCAGCTACCCTCCCCCCCTTTGACATCACTGGTCTTGTCCTGTGCTAACAATAGGAAAGGGGAGGGGACGATAGCTCGCTGCATTTAAAGCCTATGATATCATAGCTTACAAGGAAGAGAACAGAGGGGGATATGGAAGATCTCTGCACTATGGCTAATAATATTATATTAGTAAGTTTCTTTAATAAACGTTTTGACACTATACACAGAATGTTTCTTTTACTGGACAATACCTTTAATTTCAGGTAGGCTGGGTGTTGCATAATGTGGGCAGCCATATTGCAGCCATGTGAAACCAACCTAACTTTTACAACAGCCTGTTTTTATAAATCACATTTGTTTATTTTACCAGTTGTACTATTGCATTAAATAATACTGAAATATATGCATTTTTTTTCTTTCTCTCACAATGCAGACATCGATGAATGTTCAATATCTTCATTTTGTCACCATCACTGTGTGAACACACTTGGTTCATATTACTGCCAGTGTAACCCCGGTTTTCAGCTTGCTCCTAATAATTACAGCTGTGTAGGTAAGTTAAAATAAACTGTGTGACTTGTTTCTGCAAGTAAAGGGGTACTCCGGTGGAAAACTTTTTTTTTTCTTTTTAATCAACAGGTGCCAGAAAGTTAAACAGATGTGTAAATTAATTCTATTAAAAAACTCTTAATCCTTCCAGTACTTATTAGCTGGTGAATACTACAGAGGAATTTTTTTTCTTTTTGGAACACAGAGCTCTCTGCTGACATCACGAGCACAGTGCTCTCTGCTGACATCTCTGTCCATTTTAAGAACTGCCCAGAGTAGGAGAAAAGCCCCATGGCAAACATATGCTGATCTGGTCAGCTTCTATAATGGACAGATATGTCAGCAGAGAGCACTGTGCTCTTGATTCAGCAGATAGCTCTGTGTTCCAAAAAGAAAATAATTTCCTCCGTAGTATTCAGCAGTTAATAAGTACTGGAAGGATTAAGATTTTTTAATAGAAGTAATTTACAAATCTGTTTAACTTTCTGGCACCAGATTATTTAAAAATAAAAAAAAAGTTTTCCACCGGAGTACCCTTTTAACATAGTAATACAAATGTGGATTTTATGTATTTCTACTACTCTCTATGAAGATCACGGGGTTGAAATATCTCCTTAAAGAATGCTTACCATCTTCTTATCCCATACAAATATAGTTATCTAATATTAGCATCCACTTATAATCAGTATTATATAAAGGGAATCTTTCATCTCTATTTGCTGCTTAGAGCTACAGACACCATTGAATAGATGTTTGGGTATAAAAGCAAAGTTGATGGTGTAATGCCTAACTTATAAAATTGTCTTTTGAATATTTCCCAGCCAGGTGTCAAAAAGGTGGAGTAGAGCTGCTCAAGTGCCACAGCTTGGCACATCTCCTCTCTATTTCTTACCTTTCAGCCCCTTCTTGACTGACATACAGAGCCCTTTACATATATCAAACAAAGGCTGGGAGGTAAAAGGTGAGCAAGACGGAGTGCAAGGCTGTGTTAATTGAGCAGCTCGGCCCGCCTCCCTGACACTTGGCTGAGAAATAAAAAAGGCAAATTTATAGGTTTTCCCACTATAAGCTCCAGGAAAGGTATAGTATGCTTTTGTACTCTAACAGTTATCCAACAGTCTTATCAGAAAATACAGCTGAGAATGTCCTTTAATAAGGCTGTGTAAGAGAAATCAGTGTACAATGAGACTAAATTACAATTGTACTAAAATACCTTAAAGGAGCTGAAGACCCTTATTTAATGGAGGCCAGCACTGTGATATATGTTATATGATCACCACACTGTGCTCACAATACTGTTAGAGGCTCCATTCATACCCTCTGTTGGTAGTCCCATCAGATTTGATGAAAAAAAATAGCACAGTGCTATTCTCATCAAAATGAGGGACAACAGGAAAGAACCCTACAGACACTATTAGTCAGTGGGGTTTTCCACACACCATCCAGCACTATTTTCATGTTTTCTGTTATATATTATCTGGCCAGGCAACAGCTGGATGGACTGAGTACTCCAAAGCATGAATTAGTTTTACAAAGCAGCTCTCTTTTAAGGGACATTGAGGAGGATCCTGATCAGGGGTTCCCCTCTATAATGTCCATATGCCCTAATATGGCATATGGACAAGGATTGTCTTTATGAAACAGCCCTTTTAAAGTAACACTTTGGGGGAATTGATTAAGACTGGTGTTTCACGTGCCAATTAATTTAAAGTCCACAAGAAAAAAATTCACCAGAAATATTAATAGGCATAGCCTCTTAAAAAATTTGGCACATCCCTCTAACTCTCGGTGCACCAGACTCCCATACACTACATACACAAAGAGAGAATCCTACTTTTCTATGTCTCCATGTCCTGCTAAAAGATGAACCTTCATCCAAGTCTCAATTCTTCAGCAGACTTCTGACCAGCTTCCTTGCTGAGGAGAAGCAACCTCACAGTATCATGCTACCACCACCCTGTTTTACTGTAGGGATGGTGTGCTCAGGAAAATGGGCAGTGTTGGGTTTCTGCCACAGATAGCGGTTTACGTTGAGGCCAAAAAGTTCCATTTTTGTAATGTCCGTTTTTGTGTCTATGTGTTTTTCTGTCTTGGGGTCTGTTCAGACTCTAGTTTTTGTCTGAGCAGTTTCTATTCTCCCTGGCTGAGGAATAGTTAATGCTATGAGCCAAGTGCAACTGGGGTGTGGCTATTTATACCCGAGCTCTGCTGAACTCTGGGTGCTGGTGATGTATCTACTCTATGTTTTATAATGCAGCTTAATTATTGTGCTGTGCTGTCCATGCCTGCTTACTCATGCACCTTTGTGTTTATATTGTGAGATTTCTGAGTTTTAACCATGGTTAGTTGTCCTGTTTATTAAAGATTTTAGTCTGTGGTCTGTGGTACATTTGTTTGTACAGTTTTTAGGATTATTGTATGTCCGTTCTGCTTTTGCCTTGTATCTTAGTCTGTGTTCACACTGTGAGTATCGTGACCTGTTTCCCTCCATGTACTGGAGTTTGATTTTGTGAAGTCTGTTCAGGCTCACCTGTTTCTCAGTCCAGTGTGAGCAGTGTCCTATGTTCCTGACCAGTTCGGTGTTTAGCATTCAGTTCTTCTGTTCATCCCCTGCCTTTCCTAGTTTCTGCTGTTTACTCATTCTATACCTTGTCTAGTTCATTTATTCATATTTGCCATTTATCTGGATTCCGGTTTCTGAACTGTTTGTTAGTATAGTATTTTCAGCCCTGTTAGTATGTTTATATTCTGTCTGGTATATCTGCTTGTTTGGTAGTTTTCCCGTTATATTTCTGGCCTGTGACCGATTATGTATATTATTTGTTTTAACGCCCACTGCACTTAAGCACAGGAAGGGACCGGCACTGTGGTTGTCAATCCGCCCTTTAGGGCAGATGGCAAGTAGGCAGGGAAACTGTTTTTTTGGGGAAAGCATAGGGCTCACTCAACCTGTTCACCCAGTCGGTAATGACAATTTTGGTCTCTTATGCCCATAGGACCTCTTTCCACATGTTTGTTTTCTGTGTCTCCCACATGGCTTGTGGTAGACTCCAAACTCCAGGATTTCTTGTGGCTCAGCTTTCCTTTTTCCATTGTCTGATGATGGATTTTATGGTGCTCTGTAAGACGTTCAAAGTTTGGGATATTTTTTTATGACTGAACCCTGCTTTTTATTTCTCCACAACTTTATCACTGACCTGTTTTGTGAGCTCCTTGGTCTTTATGCTGCTGTTTGTTCAGTAATGCCATCTAACAAACTCTGGAGGCCTTCTTGGAAGGCCTAAGATTAAATTGCAGACAGGTGCCAGTCATTTCCACATTAGTTTCCTTGGTGCAAATAAGATACCAGTGTTGAGCACCCCGCAAACTCCATTGGGCTGGTATGCATCTGACTCAGGGAATCTGTGCACTGGCTCTGACTATGTTCACAAGTAGAATATAGGGTGAAGATTTTATGCTGTAGATTGTATGTTACAGATTTTATGCTAGAGATTTTAGGATGTGTAAAGGTATATTCATGTGTAGCCTATATGCTTCATATTTTATGCTGGGTAATTCAATGTGAATAAAAAAAATTGTACATAACATAAAATCTGCAGCATAAAATTCAGAGGATAAACATTTTGTGTGAACAAACTTCGATAAAAGTAAAAGAGAGCCTGTAGAGGGCGTGTCTGTAGTCTCACGCCTTATACAGTAGTGTTGCTCGCGAATATTCGCAATTCGAATTTTATTCGTGAATATCGCATATTCACGAATTCGCGAATATTCGTGAATATAGCGCTATATATTCGTAATTACGAATATTCGTTTTTCTTTTTTTTCACAGTACACATCACAGTGATCATCCCTCTCTGCTTCCAGCTTATGTGGTGTAAGAAGGCTCTAATACTACTGTGCGAGACTGGTGTGCGAATGTTCGCATATGCGAAAATTTACATATGCTAATTTTCGCATATGTTAATTTTTGTATATACAAATTTTCGCATATGTTAATTTTTGCATGCGCGAATATTCATGCGAAAATAAAACGAGACTATTACGAATATGCGAATATTCGTGAATATTCGTCCATATATTCGCGAATATTCGCGAATTCGAATATGGCCTATGCCGCTCAACACTATTATACAGATGCAAAGCCTTATGGGTAGTATGGGCACACAGAAAACAGACATAAAGTGCTGCCCAACATCATACTTGGTAAGACATATCCACTAAATCAGATTTTTAGCAAAAGTGTAAACAGGTATTTATGAGAGGAAAAAATGAATAAGATTTACCTGGTCACATAGCTGGCTACTTAGGGCATGTTATTTATATGTAAAAGCTTTGTTACAATTAAAGAAGTACTCCAGTGGAATTTTTTTTTTTTAAATCAACTGGAGCCAGAGAGTTAAACAGATTTGTAAATTACTTCCATTAAAAAATCTAAATCCTTCCAGTACTTATCAGCTGCTGTATGCTCCACAGGGAGTTTTTTATTTTCACTTTCCATTCTGTCTGACCACAGTGCTCTCTGCTGACACCTCTGTCCATGTCAGGAACTGTCCAGAGCAGAATAGTCTTGTTATGGGATTTGCTCTGGACAGTTGTTGACACGGACAGAGGTGTTAGCAGAGAGCATTGTGGTAAGACAGAAAAGAACTAAACAACTTCCTCTGGAGCATACAGCAGCAGATAAGTACTGGAAGGATTAAGATTTTGTAATAGAAGTAATTTACAAATCTGTTTAACTTTCTGGCACCAGTTGATTAAAAAAATAATGTTTTCCAGCAGAGAACCACTTTAAAACCCTTTGCTAAAAGCTTCTATGGTGTTGTATATACTATAAAAATAATCATAAAAGTGTATACTTACCTCTTCAGATGTTGATGAATGTAGCACCAGTAGCCCCTGCGCACAAGAATGCTACAATATGATTGGCTCATATGTCTGTCAGTGTAATCCAGGCTATGAACTTAGCAGAGACAGAGTAAACTGTGAAGGTAAGTTTCCTAAGTACACAATCTATTTTTTGCATTTATCTGGTTTTTATTTTTTATATCCTTTACAATTGATTATAAATGTTTATACTCATTTTATGAAAACACACAACGAATATACTTAAAGGGTATTCCGGCCAAATACATCTTATCCTCTATCCTAACGTCCGTCACGCCCCCTCCTATAGACATGAATTTAGGGGGCGTGGCATGTGACGTCACAAGGTGGCATGGCATGACATTTCGTCTCCAGTCTCGGAAACACAGAAGTTTCTGAGACTGGAGAAGCAGCCCCGCATAGAATGCGGAGCTGCACGGAGGTCGCGGTGGGTCCCCCGCAATCAGACATCTTACCCACTATGCTTTGGATAGGTGATAAAATGTATTTGGTCGAAATACCCCTTTATTTCATTTTAAGACTAAAAGATTTAAGCCTTTCCTGGAGCTAATGGTAGCCAAATCTATAAATTTGCCTTTCTATTTCCACTGGGAATAGTTATTACTATAATTGTACAGACCCTTAGAATAAAGGTAACATGTCCTCTCGCCCCGGTCTTTTTCCAACATCTGATGTAATGGGCCCGGGCACCAGGAATAAGGCCAGGCCCAGAACGGTTACATCACACTACAGCTCAGCTCATCACCAGCCAAGAAGGCACATGGTTGCGGCCGGTGATTAGCTCTGTGCAGTGTTATTAGCCCTCAGAATGAGGAAGAAGACCTGAGGTTGGGAGAATGATGCCTGCTTCTTCGGGGGAGAGACACTTTGGCTGTTTCCACTGGGATTTCACAAAATCATGGATACATTTCAAATTTTTACCACGTTTTGCACATTTGCTCCGATTTTGGAAAAACTACAGCAATAGTAAAAAAAAAAAAAACAGCAGCACGAAACACAATCCTATAGAGATAGTAAATGAAGCTGGCAGAGATCTGAGAGCTAGTATGAGGGGATCTGGTAGGTAATTATGTCATCCTATAGTTCATAGGAAGTCAGCTGACCCAGAACTGACATCAGGTGCTGACATATTAAAGGGGTTATCCAGGGTTAGAAAATCAGAGCCGATTTCTTCTGAAAATTGCATCCCACCTGTTCTCAGGTAGAATGTGGTATTGCAACTCAGTTTCATTGAAATTATTAGAGACAAGTTGTAATACCATACAAAACCTGAAGACAGGTGTGGTGCTGTTTTTGGAAGAAATCAGCTCTGCTTTTTCATTCCTGGATTACCCCTTTAGGCACTGGAAGGTTTGGAGAGTCAGACTGGTGATCACTTGACCAAGTTCCTATAGGGAATATGGACAGGCAATATGTTTTTGGGCATGCTACTTCTCCTTTAATGTGGCATTTATTAGTTGTTGAGGGAATGCTGCTTATTATTATGCAACAGAAATAGGAATAAGCATAAAGCACAACAGAAATTGGCCGGTTGAAAATTATTTTCCTAATGTGTAAATATTTCCACATTTTAAACAAATTGTGTTGAATCATAGTAAACTGCCGAGGCGTTTTAGTTAATGTTGCATCTGTGTAGGAAATAAACAAGAATGATTAAGAGATAAACACATTTATGTTCCCAGATTATTTCATTTCAACAGATAACACGAGATATTTTAACCCTTTCCCTTGTCATGTTTGTAAATCCTTGCTTCTAAGAACCATAGCTTTATAATTTTTTGCATATACCAGGCCATATGATAGACTGTTTTTTGTGGAACCAATTGTACTTTTTACACTTACCTTTTATTTTGCCATAAAATGCACTCCAATACAAAAAAGTATATATTTCAGGTTGAAATTGACAAAATTGTCTTTGCAGTAAAACTGGTTTACTTTATTCTGCAGGTCAGTATGATTTCAGCGATACCCAATTTATTTCATTTTTGCTGGGTTTTTTTTCTCTTCTTTTGAAATAAATAAAAATGCTGACCCCCTATAACATTTTTAATCCATGTAATCTGTTTTGATCGTTCCCATTTGTTATTGCTTTTTATTATATATTTTTGTAGTTTGAACAATTCTGCACACTGCGATACCAAATATGTTTATTTTGGGGTTTAGACTCTTAGACTCTGTCATTTAAAAATTGTAAAACGGGTAGGGTGATTAGAATGATTATTATGGGAATATTATTTTTAAATTAACATGTTTCTACTTTTTTCTACACATTAAAAGTATGTAGAAAAGCAATCATTTTATTACAGGCAGCTAATTTAAAGCAAAGCATTTAAAGCATTTGCAAAAACTTTTTATATAATGTAGATAATAACATTATATGAATATTTGTAATAGACATTGGTTAAACATTTTTTTTTAAGTATTTTTGGGGGGTGAAAAAATGGTGTCTTGTACCTGCAGTTATTTCCTGAGTGTCTCTAGGCACAAAATACAGGAAGTGTAGGCAAGACAAGCAGGGCTCTGGGCAGACTTCTGGCTTGTTAATCAGCCTGCTATGTGAGCCGGAGGCCCTGCCTGTCCTCAGTGCAGGGTCCTGCTTGTCCCGCTCACATTTTGCCGATACACACAGGTAATAGCTGCAGGGTCAAGACAGCATTTTTTTACCCAAAAATGTATATATTTTTTTAATCAATGTATTTTACAAATATTCATATAATGTCATCATCTATGTTATATATAAAAAGTTTTTACATATGAGAGTGCTGGTTTAAGTCTGCTAGAAGAGAAGCTGTTACATTGAGGCTGTCTACTCTGGGTAAAGAGGGTATTGAGCTTTGAATCCATGACAGAATATGCCCTAATAGGTAAAATGGACAGAGGTCGGCCTACACACACTTGCAGTTATGATTAAAGGGGTTTTCTAAAATTCTGCATAGGGAATTCTGGAACTCCGGAACTGTCAATACAATTTGAGTGCAACAGGAGCTGGTAAGAGAACAGCAGGGCTTACCTTCACCGTGTTTATGCTGGGAGGGTAAAAAAACGATTTAGCTGGAGGACAACCACTTTAATAAACTTGGTTTAAACTATATCAACTTTTGTGAGTGAAAAGTCCCATAAACACTTTATTCCTCTTCACCAGACTTATGCAAATTTAATGCAAGACATTCCCTTAGAGGAGCATGTGTTTGCTGTACAGTTTTGCATCTTGTAATGAAATCTGTCAACGCGCTTAGTCATTTATTTCTAATTACCAGTCCTTGCTGAAAGACAAATGCACATGAACACATTTATTGTCCACGTTCCCATCTTAACTGTCTTGTTTAACAGATATCGATGAATGCAGAACATCCAGCTACTTGTGTCAGTATCAATGTGTTAATGAGCCTGGAAGATTCTCTTGTGTATGCCCAGAAGGATATCAACTAGTTGGAACACGATCATGTCAAGGTTTGTATGATTTCTAAAGGGTATATATCAGAAGAAAACATAGTAATAAATGGCATGTTATTTGAATTTGTTTTCCATTTGAAGTACATTTTTATAATTTGTTATTACCGTATATACTCGAGTATAAGCAGAGTTTTTCAGCACGATTTTTCGTGCTGAAAACGCCCCCCTCGGCTTATACTCTAGTGAACTCTCCGCCTGTCAATCCCTTCTCAGTGGTCTTCAACCTGCGGACCTCCATATGTTGCAAACCTCTGGAGGTCCACTAGTTGAAGACCACTGCGGCCTTCATCATCATCCAGACCCCCCCTTTAGTTTTCTACTCACCTCCCCTCGGTGGAAAGGAAGGGTGAGCTGGTCCGGGCCATCTATGCTGCAGGGACCGTCCGGTGGGGAGGGTTAGTCGTTCTGGCCTGTCCATTTTAACTGGGGGGGGGGGGCCTCTTCTCCGATCCGGGCCCAGCCCCGGACTAGGGACATTGCCTTGAATAAGACGCACAGGGACGCGCATGAACGTCCCTGTGCGTCGTCGTCAAGGCAACGTCACTAGGTTTCAAAACTACAACTCCCAGCAGTTTGAAGACCACCGATGAAGGGATTTACAGGCGTTAATATTGAAGGGGGGGTGATGACGAGGGTCTGGATGATGACATGGGGGGATGATGTATTTCCCACCCTAGGCTTATGGTCGAGTCAATAACTTTTCCTGGGTTTTTGGGATGAAATTAGGGGCCTCGGCTTATATTCGGGTCGGCTTATACTCGAGTATATATGGTAGTTTTTTGTTTTTTTGTTTTTTTTATGTGATATAAAAACTGAATATTTTAATTACCCACAATGGGCTGACAATTCTACTTTTGGCAGCTCACTTGTCATCATATTTCCATTAGAGGGTGGGGGATACATTTCTATTAAACTAATAGAGACCAAGTCAATACACACTCATAGATTGAAAGATCTTCTCAGCAGGGCACTCTCCCTACCTGTTTGAATATTTAGTATACAAGGTTGTAACGTCTGATATTTACCTTTATTGCTACCTTCAAAATTGTAAAGAGCTGCTGAAATTGTTGGCACTCTATAAATATTATTATTCATATTATTAAGAAAGGAAACCTATCACTGATTTTATGCTGACCAAACCATTGGAAAAGAAAATTGGTGCAGGTATTATTATTATGATACACATGGGCATTTTAGAGTAATCATGGTTTAAAAATGCTGCCAGGACCCATGTAACTGGTCTCTTCCCCACCATTACTGAGTGACGTGACTGTACAAATACACAGATAGGGAGAAATGGATCACTCAGGCCAGCCGGGTGTGAGCCAGTTACCTGGGTCCTGGAGGCATTTGTAAATTATAATTACTCTGAAATGCCCAAGTGTATCAGAGTAAATTTTCTTGTACCAGGATCTCAATGCACCACTTTGCTGTCCACAGTTTGGGCAGCATAAAACTGATTTAAAGGTCCCCTTTAAGATGAGGCAACATTTGCTTCACCACTACAACTTGATCTCTGGGGAATTGTTGTACTTCCTAGAGCCTTCAATTGTCAATGAGATTTCTTTGTCAATTCTTTGTCAACTTCTATTGCTGCTGCCATAATACACATGCACCCTGATGTGTTGCATGCAATATGGCGACCCTGAGGCAATATTAAATATTATATATATATATATATATATATATACATATTATTTTTTTTGAAAGAGGAACAGAGGCATTATTTCTTATCTACTGCTACTTGAAATTGAAAAGATAAGACTAATTATACCCTAATTGTGCTTTCAAATACAGATTCTAAAAAATACCATAAAATATTAATATAAATATTATAAATGAATTTCAGATGAATAATTAATTATGATTTATTTAAAAACTATTTCCAGACAAACTAACAAAAAAAGGTTTAGATAGATAACAACATGCAAAAGAAACTTACACAAAGGTTCCAAGTTAAAACACCTAAACCAATATATTCCCCAGGGAAAATCATTGCATATTGTTGACTTGGAAATGCACAAAGTAAATTTCTAATTACTGAAATAATAAAAATATTATATTATATATTATTAATGAAATGATGCAATTTCATTTTGCACTATAATTGATATGATATGTTTATTAAATAATATTATTCTAATACAAGGTCATAATTTGAGCAAATATGTAATAAAATTATTTATTATGAAATGGTTTCCCTATATACTTTCAGACATAAATGAATGTGAAAGTAACACACATGATTGTGCTGAAGATGCCATGTGTTGGAATTATTTTGGTGGATTCCGATGTTACCCAGCAAACCCCTGCCAAGACCCCTATGTTCGTATGTCAGATAAGTAAGTGCATTAAATATACTGTGGTTGATTTAATAATAATGGCTTAGCTAAAGATCCTTAATGTAGGCTAAAGATATACCAAATGTATCACTAAGCGCATGCTGATTGATAGATTTGATATAGCTTGGCACATTACACTCTTTTCTTTGATTTACTTCAAACTTTGGTGGTAGAGTTTATACCAGTATTGTCAAGAAGGGCAGGGAAGAGTGCAACCCTGAGCTCACACACAGCTACTGTCCCTGCATACTTGACGATCCTTCCTAAGTGACGGACCCCCAACTGGACAACATTCCCAACAACTGAGAATATGCCTGGCATAAGATTGATTAAACAAGAATGAACGACAACAGTCAGAAATGTCAGGAACAAAGTCAGAGTACAAAGGGTATCAGAGAACAGGCCAGCGCAATAAGGTATAAAAACAATAAGGTATAATGGAACAATAAGGTCAGGTAGCAAAGGTCAGAACCAGAAGGATAACTAGGTACATGTTGGGAGGCAAAAGAATAACCAGAAATAGCAAAAGTCAAATCCACAGAAGCAAAACAAAAAATACACTGGTGAGAGTAGAAACTACAATTACAAGAACAAGCTGAAGGTGATACGAGGATTTTAATATCCCATCTCCAGGAGGTGTAAGTGTTGGGGCCGATGCTTATTGGCCCATCACACCCCCAGCTGATTTCAGAGAAGAATCATATGGTGTCTGTCCTTTCCAGGTCTCTTGATACCTCAGATGTTTCTAAGGATCAATGACATCAGCAACTCAAAATGTAGCCTAGTTTCAACCAATGTCGTTTCCAAGAGACCACTTTTGATCCCTTGTATTTTCTGATCTCCACAGCAAGATGTTGTCCGGGGCATATCCGTCTCCATTGACAGGTTATCAAGCACCCCAGTGACTTCCACTCCTGACTTTTTTGGTCACAAGGCTTTAAACAACTGTTCCAAACTAGCATGCAGCAACCCCTAAGGATTACGTATATTATTTATGAAAATGAGACCCTAGCAGTTTTAAATGATAGATCAACTGTTTGATCAGAATTAATAGTTATATGGCATCTATTTGTTCATATTGCATCAATCTATGTATATTTAAAATTTGTGTTTTATTTAAAAAATATCCTAAATATATATTTCTGTTTCAGCCGCTGTGTCTGTGCCGTCACAAATCCTCTTTGCCGCGATCAACCATACAGCATTGTCTACAAATACATGAGCATCAGATCCAACCGAGCCGTACCTTCTGACATCTTCCAAGTTCAGGCTACATTAATATATTCTAATACTATCAACACTTTCAGGATTAAATCTGGAAATGAAAACGGAGACTTCTTCTTACGGGTAAGTTTGTGTCATCAAAACATTCAATAATTTAAGATCTCTATTGTAGCTTTTCTAAAGGTTACATGAGGGATTGCTATTATTCAGTGGGGAGTCCTTTAGATTCCCTAATTAATTATCTGTTTCAGTGGTGAGCTTGCTCGAGTAGATTCCCCGCAACAGGTTATTCAAACAAAAGAAATCTTTATGGTCACTTTCTAAACAAAAGAGTTAGAATTGCTTAGCTATGGTTAGATCCTTGAAAATGAGAGCAGCAAATGCTGGTAGCCCTTTTCTTTTACCTTCAGTTCCTTCCTGCAGTCATATACTGGCAGACAAACTTGTGTCTGGCAAGAGATTATCCATCCAGCAGCTGCTGCACTACAAATCTAGTATTGCTTGCCAGCCATTCAAATGAATAAATAACCCTCCTCTGTTGGTCTGTGTTCACATTTACGTCATGGCTTCTGCTTGCAAAGAAAGTCATGATAATTTGCCAGATCCATCATAAAACAGATCCAAACTGGGTTTGCTTTTGGGGTTACCTCAAAGTTATTGTATCTGCAAGAATATTGCTGCATGATATTCTTTACATCAAAAGTGATAAATGTGCTAATTGGACCTTTAACAGAGGTATTATTACATTGGGCATGGAAAAGTGCAGGCCGGAGCTCACCCAGACTACTGTCCCTGCCTTCTGGGGTTCCCACCTCCTTAACAGGATGGCCAAAACACTGGTGTCTAATTCAAGAAACTAACTAATTCAATAAACTAACACTGTATAGAAGTCAAAGAAGCAGGTCAGTACATCAAGGGTTAATGGGCAAAGAACTACATACCGCAATACAGTGAAAAAGCAGACAAACAGTCCGATGGGTCAAATTCAAACCTTGAGTGCTCGCAGTACAAAAACGGAAAACAGAAGAGTGGTCGGTTCACACAGCCAAGTTTCAAAATGCATAGGATAGACCAAGCAAGGAGCAATTCAGGAGCTAGTGGAGAAAGAACTCAAACACAGGCAAGGAGTAACAGACTGGTTAATTATATATATCCTACCTGAGAAGGGCGTGGACACTAAGGCCACATGTAATTGGCCTGTTGTCCAAGCCCCCTGATTGTCCCTGGCATCATCACTGCAACAAAAAATGCCTCAGCCAAACTTGTACCCTTCTGCCAGAACCAGAGTCTAAAGAAAGGGTCTTTACAAAGTCCATATGTCCTAACAAGGCATCATCGTAGTGTGAACAGGGTCTAACTGTGAACAAATTGTGATAATGCATTAAGGTGTTACATTAAATACAATATCCTGACTTGTTTTATTTACCTTTCAGCATACAGGTCCAGTGAGTGCAATGCTTGTTCTGATCAGACCACTAACTGGACCAAGAGAATACATTGTTGACCTGGAAATGGTGACTGTTAACAGCTTAATGAACTACCGTTCAAGTTCCATTTTACGACTTACTGTAATAGTTGGCCCATATGCATTCTAGTAACTTCACAATAACACTGGAAGCCGCAACATACTTCACTCTACATAACCTTACCTTTTATTTATAGATGTTTCTTTTGTTATTCACATTGTATACATAGACCACTCACATCTTTTTGTAATTACATTTCAAATGCATTGTGTTTTTGGTAATTGTATTCATAGTATACAGTGAGCGGAGGAAGGCTTTTTATGATCAGAAGAGTCACTTGGTCTTATATCTTAGTGGCATCACTAAATTCAAGGAATCTAAAGACATGTCAGCTTTCCTGTCCTTTTAAGTAAATATTTTTATTTTCTATTACATAATAATAATGTTGGAAGATTTTGTCTTAAAACTCTACATTGTGCCTTTCCTCTGATATTTCTTCTAGGAATTTTACTTTGTCAGTAGGGTGTGTCTGAAAAGCCCAAGTCAGTGCTTTATAGACACACTTCATTGTCAAGAATAAGGCCATGTTCACACATCATTTAGTCAGGATTAAGGAATGTAATCTGCACCTAAATCCTGACAGAATCCACTGATATTCCACTGTTTATGAAAGTAAATAAAGGAATTTATAAAAGAAAACTAAATGTGCAGAGAATAATAAAAGCGCAGCAGATTTTAAAATCCTTAAAATGTGAATTTTTGTTGTGGATTACACTGAAAAACCCAATTTAAGGGTGCGTTCACACGCTCTTTGTTTTTGTGGGTTTTCCGCTGCATATTTGAAAGGGTGCAGGCTCTTCTCGGCTGTCCGCAGCAGATTTTCCACAGAGGAATTTACGCTGCGGACAATCTGTTATGGACTGCCGAGAAGAGCCCGCCCCTTTCAAACACGCAGCTGAAAACATGCAAAAACAAAGAGCGTGTGAACGCACCCTAAAGGAGAACTTCTACTTATTCACAGGATAGCGGGTAAGTAGCTACTTTTGGGGGGTCTGACCGCTGAGACGCGGCGCTCAGTGAGGAGCACGTGCTGCAGACAGCACGCACTCAATTCATTTTTTATGGGAGCACCAAAAAGACCCAAGTACAGCACTCGGGCATCATTGGTACTACCATAGAAATGAATGAAGCACATCTCAGAGATCAGAGTGGGTCTTAGCAGTCGGACCCCCTGCAATCAGCTACTTATCCCCTATCTTGTGGAAAGGGAATAAGTTGACTTTTGCTGGAGTTCTCTTTTAAATACAGTTTGTTCCAAATGCTGTGAAGCGGAGTACCCCTTTAAGGCTAATCTGCTGGCCTATCTGCATTGAGTATTATCTTTGGATTTCTGCCACAGCTGAAAATCCACTTGAAAATCTGTGCTGTGTGAACATGGCCTATTGGTAACACCCAGTTGTGAATATATTCATACAATTCCTGGAGGAAAACAGAGACAGTACATCACAGAGTTCTATAAAATTTCATAGGCAATGCAAATATTTACTGCAACAGACATGTCAAGAAGCTAACAGGTTTTCTTTAATAAACTATTTTCTTAAAGTTTAGCTTAGAGTAATAATACATTAGACATTTCCTTCTATTATCCACATATGCAAGAATTTCAAACTCTACAACAATTATATTTTGTTCATACCATGTAAATATATTTCTAGTAGATGTATGTTAAATTTATTGTTTTTTCTTTGTCATTGTGCTACTGTCGGCATAGCCTTTAATGAACAATTATTTTTCTTTGTTTAGTATACTAACAAACGAGAACATAAGAGAGCAGTTTTTAGGGTGCGTTCACACGCTATTACTAGCGTCGGGTTTCACGCTGCGGGGAACCTGCTGCGAGTTACACTACCATTGGTTTGGATGGGTCCACATAGTGTCAGATTTGCGGACTGTCCGCGGACCCATTTAAATAAGTGGTAGCGTAACTCGCAGAAGGTTTCCCGCAGCTGAAAACTCGCTGCTAGCTACTAGCGTGTGAACTCACCCTTAGTGAGTTTTACAGTAAAGGGCCCTTTCTGATTTCAAGGTAAAGAATTAAAATTCAATTATTGTGATATATCATGACAAATGCAGCATTCTTATTATTATATTCATTGTCCCTAGCAATTTAACTCTAATACTCCTTGATGCAACCTTTTCTTTTCTTTACATTCTCAGAATGCCGACATTCAAAAACAACAATTGGACTTACCTTCCGCAGCTCCCCTGCTGTCTTCGGTATCCCGCTCACAGCCTCCGTTACAGAGTTTTTCCTGCTCCTAGTGGTCGACTTGAGCCCCATATTGAGCTCTGGCCCCAGTCTTCTTACTGGCTTGATACATCACCCTACCGCTCAGCCTATCACCGGAACAACACTGCGGCCGGCGATTAGCTGAGCCACAGTGTGATAAGTCAACCACAAGAAACTGAAAGAAGACCGCAGCAGAGGCCGGGAGCGAGATACCTAAGACACAAGGGACACAGTGGGGGTAAGGCCAATTATAGTTTTTTTATGCCAGCATTCTGGACAGCTAAAAAACTAAATTGCATCCAGGAGTATGTTTTTGTGCGCCTCCTAATAATGTCAATGAGGGTAACAGCAATTTCTAATAGAACTTTTTTTCCAGTTAATCGGAAACATTTTAAAGCATACTGGGTGCGGTTATGTAATAGCAGACCTTCTGGTGAGCTAGACTGCTGTTTGTAACAATGTAGCCTTATCAGTTGTCTGTATGGTGTGATACATGGTGAATAGAAAATTGAAGAATGTCCAGCACAAAAGCACGATGCAAGAAGATGATTTATTGTGAATTCACACAGCAAACAGCAACATGGATCATGGAGTAGAGTGACGCGTTTCAGCAACCTTATGGTGGTGAGCCGGACGACTTCCCTTTACTTGATACATGGTGAACAGCTGCTTTCTCACAATATTTTACCATTTTAAACAATGGCTACACCCTATGTGATATACTAATTTTAAAAAATGGTTTCAGTATTGACGTTAACATATTAAGAAGTGTTAATAATAATTATACACATAAGTATAACTGCAAACACATCAATCATAGGTAGCAAATGAAATAACACCATAGCTATTAAGCCAATACATGTGGTGGAAGGAAAAGGATTGACAGGAATTAAGTCGGCATTGCATTGTGAAATCATATATACTTCAAAACGTCTACATTTTTTTTTCCAGAATTTTAAAATGTGTTTTATATGTCTGTCCAATACACAGGAATAGAAATACTTTGTATTATATCTCGTGTGATTTTTATGATTGCATATTATTTCATTATTTTGTAGTCATGTATTATCAGGGCATTCTTACATCTGTTAGTTTTCTTCTGTAATGTACAAAGTTTTATTAAAACAAATGTTAACTAAAATTTTATTTGTTCTGTGTATGGTCTGTCCAAATAATTTATTGTTTCTTTTCTGCAGCTGATTTTGATACCCTTTGACTTCAATGAGTAGCAAAAGCAGCTGCAGAAAAATGCATAAAAATATGCAGCAGATACAGTACATGTGAACATACCCTAAGAATGTAAAATGAATGCATTGCATGTAAGGCATATAATTGTTGCCTTTGTGATTCAAATGTCAAAATAGGATGCCAAGGTATAAATGCACAGACCCAAAAACGCAGTAAAGAAACATATACCTGGAGGCCATTAAAGGGGTATTTCAGGCCAAAACTTTTTATATATCAACTGGCTCCAGAAAGTTAAGCAGATTTGTAAATTACTTCGATTAAAAAATATTAATCCTTGCAATAGTTATTAGCTTCTGAAGTTGAGTTGTTTTTTTCTGTCTAACGGCTTTCTGATGACTCACGTCCCGGGAGCTGTGCAGTTCCTATGGGGATATTCTCCCATCATGCACAGCTCCCGGGACGTGACATCATCATTGAGCAGTTAGACAGAAAACTTCAGAAGCTAATAACTATTGGAAGGATAAAGATTTTTTAATAGAAGTAATTTACAAATCTGTTTAACTTTCCGGAGCCAGTTGATAAATAAAAAAAAGTTTTGGCCTGGATAACCCCTTTAACCCCGTATTAGCTGCTGAATACTACATAGGAAATTATTTTCTTTTTGGAACACAGTGCTCTCTTCTGACATCACGAGCACAGTGCTCTCTGCTGACATCTCTGTCCATTTTAGGAACTGTCCTGAGTAGTATATGTTTGCTATGGGGATTTTCTCCTACTCTGGACAGTTCTTAAAATGGACAGAGATGTCAGCAGGGAGCACTGTGGTCATGATGTCAGCAGAGAGCTCTGTGTTCCAAAAAGAAAATAATTTCCTGTGTTATTCAGCAGCTAATAAGTACTGGAAGGATAAAAAATGTTTTAATAGAAGTAATTTACAAAACTTTCTGGCACCAGTTGATACCGGAGTACCCGTTCAAGAGAGCTTATGCCTGCCTGTGTACCTATATGTCAGCATCCCATTTTCACAGTTTTCCAGCTTATACATGAGACAGTAGCAAACATTGTAATGTGAACAAGTCCTTAGATACAGCATATGTTAGGGTGTCAGTTGCTGAATGTTGTCCTTGTCCTAGACATCTGTTTGATATCTCCCATCTCACATATATATACATATATATATATATACATATATATATATATATATATGATCATACATGAGAAGAAAGAAGAATATGCAGCTGCCTGGCTTATTTCTCAGAGGAACAAAGGATAAAGTAAGCTAAAAATCCAACAGGCCCAATTCTTTATTCTCCAACTGGCATAGGAGAGTCAAGATACTCTAATAGATACTGCATATAATGTATATAATGTAAGATAGTCAGCCAGTCCCACCAAGATCATCACATTGAACCATCTATAATCTTTTATGTATAGGCATCTTAGGTTATTTATAGGGAACCTGTCAGCAGTTTTATGGAGCCTAAGCCATGGGTAGGGAGATGTGTCCGCTGGGCGGCTCCCCTAGTGCTTCTCCCAAGCTCCATAGTTTTTTTTAAGGATGGAGCATGGCTGTATGTCAAGCTGCCTGTAGTTTAGGGAGCATGATTCTGCTGACAGGTTCCTTCTTAAAGGGGTATTCCAGGCAAAACCTTTTTTTATACATATCAACTGGCTCCGGAAAGTTAAACAGATTTGTAAATTACTTCTATTAAAAAATCTTAATCCTTCCAATAGTTATTAGCTTCTGAAGTTTTCTGTCTAACTGCTCAATGATGATGTCACGTCCCGGGTGCTGTGCATGATGGGAGAATATCCCCATAGGAACTGAACAGCTCCCGGGACGTGAGTCATCAGAAAGCAGTTAGACAGAAAACAACAACTCAACTTCAGAAACTAATAAATATTGGAAGGATTAAGATTTTTTAATAGAAGTAATTTACAAATCTGTTTAACTTTCCGGAGCCAGTTGATATATAACAAAAAGTTTAGGCCTAGAATACCCCTTTAAGGCTGCTTCCTAGACCCAATTCTGAAGTCTGCTCCAATGGCCTGCAGTTTAACCAGTCTCCCACTACTGCCTTTGTCTTCTCCTCTCTAGAATTGGCTCCTATCATAGTCCTGACCTAGATATAGGCCGGCATTTATCATTGTAGGTGTAAGTGAAGCATTTTCTACACCTTTTTGTGTGCTGGTGATGTGTAAGAGAACCAAATGTATTAAATGGTCACAGAGCATTTGATAAGTTTTGTGCAGGTCACATTTTCTGAAATTTCTCTCTTCACATACACCAAAAGCTAAGCTAAGTCTGGGCTTGTGTAGTTTTAGAGACTTTTCAGTGGCTTTGTGCCTTTTCTGCGCCATTTCACAAAATCAGCATAAATGTGTAAACCAAAAGGCACAAAAAAGGCGCAAATAAACCCTACTTGCGCCTTTTTGGCACCTTTTGTAGACACAAAAAACAGTCTAAAGACAATGATAAATGTCAGCCATAGTCTCTTCTAGGTGTGGGCACTGTACTGCTCACATGTCACTTCTACTTAGACTGTGTTGACAATCCCCTCCACCCCACAATTCAGCGGCAGCTTACATGATACATTACCATGCCCTGTATCCTAACAACACTAGGCTTCCCTTGAGCCTAGTTTCACCTCCAGGTCTCCTTCTGTAGCTCTCTCAGAAGATTCTTGTTCCTTTGTAGCACTACCATAACTTGTCTGTGATGGCACCACAGCACATTACAACGTAACACTAAATATATACATGCCATTCAGTCCATAGCTTTCCATTAAAAAAAAAAAACATATTACAATAAATAAGAGAAGGTGCAGTCCATGGGCTGCAAGGGGCAATGTCCATCCTTTACTACCTTACATGTCGTATGAAATTATAATGCAGAGAGCACTAACACTGATCACAAGACCTAAAGGAGCTGGTACTTTTACTGTGTTCAATAACTAAGCCTTCCCTTTGTGGTCCTTATTGATGATGTGCTAACACCAATGGAAATGAGAAGTAGTCCTCAGTTGGCATGTCACTGACTAGGAACACACTAGCACAACTTCAGGGGCCATGTGACTGTGCAGCAAGGCCTGGACAAGGGGTAGGAAGGGTACTTTTCTGTCTAGAGAGCCACTGCCTACCTGGCCTAGAGGGCACTTGCCCTAGATCCCCAGTCTAGTGATAGTCCACAATTAGCTTCTAGGGTGTCTTTAGGATGCACATGCAGGTGAAAGCTGACAGGGCTAAGAACCGCCCTGTTGCTTGCCCTGCCTTGAGCCTGTGGCCTACAGAAGTTCGGGAGCAGCACATGACCTCTGTGCCCGATCCCTAACTGAGGTGCACGCACAATGACTTCACTCACTGTGCATGCGTGTGCTGCCGTCTGCAGTACAATAGAGGAGTGTGGGGGGGGGGGGGGGGTCCAGTCACTTTGTCAGTGATGGAGCAGAGAAGAGGGATTGTATAATGCACCATGTTTTGCGTTACGTTTTTTTACTGAGGGGGCACCTATCTACAGTGAAGGAAACCTGTCTATAGTGGGGGGACCTGGCTACATTGGGAGGCACCTACCTACACTGGAGGCACCTAACTACAGTGGAGGGCAACTATCTACATCCTGGCATCTATATTTTACATTGAGGGGCACCTATTTACACTGGGGGCCTCTATTCACCTACTGGGGACACCTAGTATCCTCAGGGGCACCTATTTACCTAATGAGGGCACCCATTTACCTATTAGGGGTAACTGCCTACCGGAGACATTTATTTACCTAGTGGGGGCGCCTACCAAATTAATGGCGGTACCTGTTTACCTAATGGGGAAAACTACCTACTTCTTAATGGGTGCATCTGTCTATCTACTGGGGCACCTACTTACCAAGATGGGCATTATCACAATGGATGAACTATGGGTGGGGAAAAAATAAACATGTAAAAGTGCTCTGATGTTTGTCCGACAGATTCTGCATATATGAGTTATAGCCGGGAGAAGTCCTCATAGCCGTCTGGACTGGATAGAGAAGAAAAGGAAAGAGTCATTGGGTGTAACTGCACTGTAATCACTTATACGGTCTGCACAGTGCCTGTGTGGGACTGGTATCTACCACTACATGCTCACTGTATGGGGTAATATCGGTCTTTGTATACTATGTTCTCTTCAATAAGTATGACAGTATTATTCAGTCACTGTGTGGTCATGGTGTGGTATTATTATTTGTTCTTTGCATACTGCTATTATTGGTAATGTTTGTCTTGATATACTTGTTTATGTTCAGTAACAGTATGGTGGCATTAGTCAGTATGTGGTAGGTATGGTGTGGTGGTATTATTTGTCCCTTATATTGTGAAGATACTGGTAATGTTGATCTAGAAATACTGTTCTTTGTTCAGTAAGAGTACAGTGGTATCACTGTGCGGTGGTAATATGTGGTAATAGTTTGTTTTTGGCCCTTATATACTGGCATCATTGGTAATGTTGGTATTGGAATACTAGATACAGTGATCCCTCAACTTACAATGGCCTCAACATACAATAGTTTCAACATACAATCGTCTTTTCTGGACCATTGTAAGTTGAAACCAGACTCAACATACAATGTACAGACAGTCCAGATCTGTGAAACGTGTCAATGGCCGGAAGAACTGACCAAGTAGAATGGGCAATTTACTGGTAAAACCCCTGTATTACTGAAGCGCATGCACTGACTGGGGTCTGGTAGCACCCGCTACAGTACAGGGAGGTATTACATATTCTGTACTCTTTACCTGTACCAGGGTTACCTGCTCCTTTGGACACCAGGATAGGGCAGCTCCATGTTACTTTTTTAGGACACTGTGTGTACTGTACAGGACCCTGAAGAAGCTCCTGTCATCTACATAGACCAGTGTTTCCCAAGCAGGGTTCCCCCAGCTGTTGCAAAACTACAACTCCCAGCATGCCCGGACAGCCTTTGGCTGTCCGGGCATGCTGAGAGTTGTAGTTTTGCAACAGCTGGAGGCTCCCTGCTTGGGAAACACTGACATAGCCAGTGATATACAGCTCCCAGCAGATCTTTCTTACTTTTATATGTAAGGATTTGCGTTATCTATATTAGTTATCTACTTATTTTTCTATAATCCTGACTTTTTCCTATTTTTGGATGACATTTTGGTGCCTTTAGAACCAATTACCAGGTTTCCATAGAGTTCTGGTCTCAACATACAATGGTTTCAACATACAATGGTCGTCCCAGAACCAATTCATATTGTAACTTGAGGGATCACTGTATAGTCAGCAACAGTGTAGTGATATATTAGCATTATTTAGGAGCTTAAGGACTATTATTGTCACGATTCGGCAGGCTGGAGGTGGATCCTCTGTGCCAGAGAGGGATTGGCGTGGACCGTGCCGGTGGACCGGTTCTAAGTTGCTACTGGTATTCACCAGAGCCCGTTGCAAAGTGGGATGGTCTTGCAGCGGCGGTAGCAACCAGGTCGTATCCACTGGCAACGGTTCAACCTCTCTGACTGCTGAGAAAAGCGCGGTACAAGGGAGTAGACAAGAGCAAGGTCAGACGTAGCAGAAGGTCGGGGCAGGCGGCTAGGTTCGTAGTCAATGGTGATAGCTGATGGTCAAGAACACAGTAGAGGTAACACAGAGTAGCTTTCTCAAGGCACAAGGCAACAAGATCCGGCAAGGGAGTGCAGGGGAAGTGAGGTATAAGTAGGGAGTGCACAGGTGAAACCTAATCAGGAAGATTGGGCCAGGCACCATCATTGGTGCACTGGCCCTTTAAATCTCAGAGAGCTGGCGCGCGCGCGCCCTAGAGAGTGGAGCCACGCGCGCCAGAGCATGACAGCCGGGGACCGGGACAGGTAAGTGACTTGGGATGCGATTCGCGAGCGGGCGCGTCCCGCTATGCGAATCGCATCCCCGCCAGCAATGTCAGTGCAGCGCTCCCGGTCAGCGGGTCTGACCGGGGCGCTGCAGGGAGAGAAACGCCGCGAGCGCTTCGGGGAGGAGCAGGGACCCGGAGCGCTCAGCTTAACAATTATTTAGTAGTCTACCGAATTATACAGTATCATTACCCACAAAAATGTGCCATATAGCTATGCTGTCTTGTCTGCCTAGGACATCATAATACCTTGGAATCCAATATTTACCTTGGAATGGAATAGAGAACAGTTTTCATAATTCAAGTTCATAAGGAAATGGTTACATTTTTGTTAAAAAGTCAATATGGTATTATTTTTTTGCCTCTGGATAACCTCTTTTAAAGTGTACAAATAACAGATGTGACTTGTAGGATAGGAAAGTCCTTGTCAATAGCCACGTACATGGGGTTACACTTACAAAGCAAACAATGTCAACATGCATCAAACACTGTTTGCTACAATACAGCTGATACATAAATAGAAACCACCCAGCAACCCTCTGTTTCATGCCAAGACCTCCCAGGATGGAATATTCAATACAATTTAGTTTAAGATGACATGGGACGAAATGATGAAGTTTGTTATATACAGAATATATTAGCAGAAAATCTTCATATATCAGGCTAGATTACATTATGTGTTCTCAGAGCTTCCTTTTCATGAACAAGAAACACAGGGGTAATACTGGACTTATTTGTGTTATGAAGAGTGGGAATTACACAAGCAATGAGCTTAAATGAGCCAAAATGAACAAATGAGGAAAGAATGATTGCTCTCAGATGCACAGGCTTTTCAAATCTACTACCTTGGATGCATGCCATCAATATGTCTATGTGTCCTCTGGCTATTTTCATTTTGAACCAAACTTTCATTTTTATTCCTCAGTTTTCTATCCAGTATTGGATGAAGATGACTCAGCATTTAGAGAGATCTGAGGGGAATCAATTTCTATAAATATCTCATGATTTTCCCATAATAATATGATCCAATGATAAGAGATCATCATGGGAAAAACTGTTTGTTCTATGCTATTGTAGTTGCAGCATCTACCGTATTTTTCGCCGTATAAGACGCACTTTTTCTTCCCCAAAACTGGGGGGGGGGAAGGTCGGTGCGTCTTATACGGCGAATACACACCTATCGCGGAGGTCCCTGCGGCCATCAACGGCCGGGACCCGCGGCTAATACAGGACATCACCGATCACGGTGATACCCTGTATTAACCCTTCAGACGTGGCGATCAAAGCTGACCGCCGCGTCTGAAGGGAAAGTGACACTAACCCGGCTGTTCAGTCGGGCTGTTCGGGACCGCCGCGGTGAAATCGTCTGAATAGCCGGGTTAGTGCTTACAGGACACCGGGAGGGACCTTACCTGCCTCCTCGGTGTCTTCTCCATTCAGGGATCCCCTGTATGGCCGGCGCTCTCCTTCCTCGTCATCACGTCGTCGCGTACGTGCGTCGGCGTGCGTAACGACGTGATGGCGGCGACGGAGAGCGAGGATACCCGGCCGGCAGCAGAGACGTTCCGGAGCGACGGGGACAGCGATAGAGCGACATCCAGGGCAGCGGTGACGGGTCCGGAGCGGCGGGGACACGTGAGTATTAAATCCTATGCAGTGGTCTTCAATCTGCGGACCTCCAGATGTTGTAAAACTACAACTCATAGCCGTTGGCTGTCCGGGCATGCTGGGAGTTATAGTTTTGCAAAATCTGGAGGTCTGCAGGTTGAAGACCACTATTGGGTTCAAAATCTTTAATTTTTTACATTTTGCACCTAAAAATAGGGTGCGTCTTATACGCCGGTGCGTCCCATAGGGCGAAAAATACGGTAATATGACTACAGAACTTTTAATCCACCCAATAAAAATGAAATATTGGATCTTAATATGTTGTCCTAACAGATTTAATATTCTGTACTGAAATATTTCATAATACATTTACTTAACAGCCTTTTCAATACAAGACTTTGAATCCCTTTCTTCTCATCATGTGGTCGTGGGGTAAATGCTACCATTCTGTCTGCTTGTGTTGCACATGTTGATTCACATGAAGTGATTTTCTGCAATCTCCTACCAGTCACCCCTCTGCTTCTGCATCCATCCACTATGCTTATGGGTCACATTTGACCTGATGTGCTGAGCGTGCCTCATATCCGGTATGTCACAGCTGCTATTAGCAACCAGGACCCGTGGCTAATGCAGGACATCGCCGATCGGGCTGATGTCCGGTTTTAACCATTTAGACGCTGTGATCAAAGTTGAATTGTGGAGTTTAAAACAGGAGAAAATTTATCCCGGAGAGCTATGCGGGCTGTTACGAGAATATAGGTAGCAGTGTGTATATTTTATAGTGTACACCTAGTTTTGGGTCATTATTTCCCTTATAAAACAATTTGATGAATGCTTTATAGTCTAATGTAACATTCAGAGGCATGAGTAGTATGTTAAATCTCATGTGGGCCCAAGTGATTCTGCCTTGAATACTTACACATAACTGTTAGTAAACCTACATCCTATCTGTAGCCCGGAGTGTATTTGGTGTCATAGTGAGTGCGAGAACCGGACACGAGACCAGTTCCCTGCACAGCAGGTATGCTGCACTGGGCTCTAGTTTATGCGCAACCATGAGCTCGGACATATCTATAGCCCATGCAGGATTTTTGCCTCTTTCACTACAGGTTGGCTCATGTTGCCCTTTTTTCCTTGTTTTATTCAAGGTTGGGGCACCTTCAATGGGGTAAAAGTATTGTCAGCCACCAATTGTGCAAGTTCTCCCACTTAAAAACATGACAGAGGCCTGTAATTTTCATCATAGGCATACCTCAACGATGAGAGACATAATGAGAAAAAAAAATCCATAAAATCACATTGTCTGATTTTTAAAGAATTTATTTGCAAATTATGGTGGGAAAAAAAGTATTTGATCACCTACAAACAAGTAAGATTTCTGGCTCCCACAGACCTGTTACTTCTTTAAGAGTCTTCTCTGTCCTCCACTCGTTACCTGTATTAATGGCACCTGTTTGAACTTGTTATCAGTATAAAAGACACCTGTCCCCAACCTCAAACAGTCACAGTCCAAACTCCACTATTGCCAAGATCAAAGAGCTGTCGAAGAACACCAGAAACAAAATTGTAGACCTGCACCAGGCTGGGAAGACTGAATCTGCAATAGGCAAACAGCTTGGTGTGAAAAAATCAATTGTAGGAGCAATTATTAGAAAATAGAAGACATACAAGACCACTGATAATCAACCTCGATCTGGGGCTCCATGCAAGATTTCAACCCGTGGTGTCAAAATCATCACAAGAACGGTGAGAAAAAAATCCTAGAACCACCCGGGGGGGGCTAGTGAATGAACTGCAGTTAGCTGTGACCAATGTAACAAAGGCTACCATCAGTAACACACTACGCCGCCAGGGATTCAAATCATGCAGTGCCAGACGTGTCCCCCCTCTTAAGCCAATACATGTCTGGGCTCATCGAAAGTTTGCTAGAGAGCATTTGGATGATCCAGAAGAGGTTTGGGAGAATGTCATATGGTAAGATGAAACCAAAGTAGAACCTTTTGGTAAAAACTCAACTTGTCATGTATGGAGGAGAAAGAATACTGAATTGCATCCAACACCATACCTACTGTAACATTGTAACATAGTTCATAAGGTTGAAAAAAGACCAGAGTCCATCAAGTTCAACCTATAACCCTAATGAGTCCCTACTGAGTTGATCCAGAGAAAGGCAAAAAAAAAAAAAACTCATACCAGAGGTAATATTTCCCTCCCGACTCCAAATATGGGATATCAGAATAGATTTCTGGATGAACCTTCTGTCCTTATAGATCTAGAATCCACAACCTGTAATGTTATTATTCTCCAAAAATGCATCCAGACCCCTTTTAAATTATTTTACCGAGTTATTCATAACCACCTCCTCAGACAGAGAAGTCTCACTGCTCTTACAATAAAGAACCCCCATCTGTGCTGGTGTAGAAACCTTTTTTCCTCTAAACGTAGAGGATGCCCCCTTGTTATAGATACAGTCCTGGGTATAAATAGATCCTGGGAGAGATCTCTGTACTGTCCACTGATATATTTATACATAGTTATTAGGTCTCCCCTAAGCCTTCTTTTTTCTAAACTAAATAAACCTAATTCTGATAATCTTTCTGGGTATTGTAGTCCTCCCATTCCCTGTATTACTCTGGTTGCCCGTCTTTGAACCCTCTCCAGCTCCACTGTATCTTTCTTGTACACTGGTGCCCAGTACTGTACACAGTATTCTATGTGTGGTCTGACTAGTGATTTGTACAGCGGAAGAATTATTTCCTTGTCTTGGGCATCTATACCCCTATTGATGCACCCCATGATTTTATTTGCCTTGGCAGCAGCTGCCCGACACTGGTCGCTACAGCTTATTTTACTGTTAACTAAGACTCCTAAGTACTTTTCCACATGAGCCGTCCCAAGTGTTCTCCCATTTAATACATAATCCCAGCCCGGATTTTTCTTCCCCATGTGCATTACCTTACATTTATCAGTGTTGAACCTCATCTGCCACTTCTCTGCCCAAACCTCCAACCTATCCAGATCCATTTGTAACAGTGCACTGTCCTCTATAGTGTTTACCACTTTACAGAGTTTAGTATCATCTGCAAAGATTGCTACTTTACTATTCAACCCCTCTGCAAGGTCATTAATAAATATATTAAATAGAACAAGACCCAAGACTGACTCCTTTGGTACCCCACTAGTAACAGTCACCCAATTAGAATAAGTACCATTAACCCCTTAAGGACCCATCCCATTTTCACATTAAGGACCCGGCCATTTTTTGCACATCCGACCACTGTCACTTTAAGCATTAATAACTCTGGGATGCTTTTACTTTTCATTCTGATTCCGAGACTATTTTTTCGTGACATATTCTAATTTATAAAATAAAAATGAAACAGTTCTACTACGCTATAGGCGGGAAATCAGGATTGTGTCTAATAAAATTATGGCCCTTGCTTAGGACACCTCACAATACAAATAATTTATAAATAGTAATTATATACATTAAAAACTAGCGATGCACAAGATCAAATTTTTGAAATAGTGGGGACATGTAAACTGCGCTATAATAAGCGCGACGCGATGCAATAGTTCATTAACCCCTTAGGGCCCATCCAATTTTCACTGTAGGACCCGGCCATTTTTTGAACATCTGACCAGTTTCACTTTAAGCATTTATAACTCTGGGATGCTTTTACCTTTCATTCTGATTCCGAGATTGTTTTTTCGTGACATATTCTACTTTATATTAGTGGTAAAATTTTGTCGATACTTGCATAGTTTGTTGGTGAAAAATTGCAAAATTTGATGAAAAAATTTAAAATGTTGCTTTTTTTTTTTTTTTACTTTGGAGCTCTCTGCTTATAAGGAAAATGAATATTCCAAATAAATTATATATTGATTCACATATACAATATGTCTACTTTATGATTGCATCATGAAGTTGACATGTTTTTACTTTTGGAACACATCAGAAGGCTTCAAAGTATAGCAGCAATTTTCAAATTTTTCACCAAATTTTCAAAATCGAAATTTTTCAGGGACCAGTTCTGTTTTGAAGTGGATTTGAAGGGCCTTATTATTAGAAATACCCCACAAATGACCCCATTATAAAACCTGCACCCCTCAAAGTATTCAAAATGACATTCAAAAGGTTTGTTAACCCTTTAGGTGTTTCACAGGAATAGCAGCAAATTGATGGAGAAAATTCAAAATCTAAATTTTTTCCACTGACATGTTCTTGTAGACCCAGTTTTTGAAATTTTACAAGGGGTAAAAGGAGAGAAATCTTCCTAAAATGTGTAACCTAATTTCTCTTGAGTAAGGAAATACCTGATATGTGTATGTCAAGTGTTCGGCGGGCGCAGTAGAGGGCTCAGAAGGGAAGGAGCGACAATGGGATTTTGGAGAGTGAGTTTTTCTGAAATGGTTTTTGTGGGGAATGTCACATTTAGGAAGCCCCTATTGGGATTTTGAAGAGAAAATTTGTCCGGAATTGAAGGCCACGTGTGTTTACAAAGCCCCCCGTGGTGCCAGAACAGTGGATCCCCCCACATGTGACATAATTTTGGAAACTAAACCCCTCACAGAATTTAATAAGGGGTGCAGTGAGTATTTACACCCCACTGGCGTTTGACAGATCTTTGGAACAGTGGGCTGTGCAAATGAGAAATTACATTTTTCATTTTCACGGACCACTGTTCCAAAAAATCTGTCAGACACCTGTGGGGCATAAATGCTCACTGTACCCCTTATTACATTACATGAGGGGTGTAGTTTCCAAAATGGGGTCAAATGTGGGGGGGTCCATTGTTCTGGCTCTATGGGGGCTTTGTAAACACACGTGGCCTTCAATTCCGGACAAATTTTCTCTTCAAAATCCCAATGGCGCTCCTTCTCTTCTGAGCATTGTAGTGCGCCAGCAGAGCACTTTACATCCACATATGGGGTATTTATATACTCAGAAGAAATGGGGTTAGAAATTTTGGGGGTCTTTTTTCCTATTTTTCCTTGTGAAAATGAAAAATTTTGGGTAACACCAGCATTTTAGTGAAAAAAAATATTTTTCTTCATTTTCCCATCCAACTTTAATGAAAATTTGTCAAACACCTGTGGGGTGTTAAGGCGCACTATACCCCTTGTTACGTTCCGTGAGGGGTGTAGTTTCCAAAATGGGGTCACATGTGGGTATTTCCTTTTTTGCGTTTATGGCAGAACTGCTGTAAAATCAGCCACCCCTGTGCAAATCACCAATTTAGGCTTCAAATGTACATAGTGCGCTCTCAATCCTGAGCCTTGTTTTACGCCCACATCTGGGGTATTTCTGTACTCAGGAGAAATTGCTTACAAATTTTGGGGGTCTTTTTTTCCTTTTAACACTTGTGAAAATAAAAAGTATGGGGCAACACCAGCATGTCAGTGTAAATTATTTTTTTTTTTTTTACCCTAACAGGCTGGTGTAGCCCCCAACTTCCAACTTTTCCTTTTCTTAAGGGTTAAAAGGATAAAAAGCCCCCCAAAATTTGTAGTGCAATTTCTCCCGAGTATGGAAATACCCCACATGTGGCCTAAACTGTTTCCTTGAAATAAGACAGGTCTCCGAAGTGAGAGAGCGCCATGCACATTTGAGGACTAAATTAGGGATTGCATAGGGGTGGACATAGGGGTATTCTACGCCAGTGATTCCCAAACAGGGTGTCTCCAGCTGTTGCTAAACACCCAACATGCCTGGACAGTCAGTGGCTGTCCGGAAATGCTGGGAGTTGTTGTTTTGCAACAGCTGGAGGCTCCGTTTTGGAAACACTGCCGTACAATAAGTTTTTCATTTTTATTGGGGGGGACAGTGTAAGGGGGTGTATATGTAGTGTTTTACCCTTTATTATGTGTTAGTGTAGTGTAGTGTTTTTAGGGTACATTCACACTGGCAGAGGTTTACAGTGAGCTTCCCGCTAGAAATTTGCCACAGCTCATACTTGAAGCCGGAAACTTACTGTAAACCTGCCCGTGGGAATGTACCCTGTACGTTTACATGGGGGCAAACCTCCAGCTGTTTCAAAACTACAACTCCCAGCATGTACTGACAGACCGTGCATGCTGGGAGTTGTAGTTTTGCAACAGCTGGAGGCACACTGATTGGAAAACCTTCAGTTAGATTATGCTACCTAACTCAGTATTTTCCAACCAGTGTGCCTACAGCTGTTGCAAAACTACAACTCCCAGCATGTACTGAAGCCGAAGTGCATGCTGGGATTTGTAGTTTTGCAACATCTGGAGGGCTACAGTTAGAGACCACTGCACTGTGACCATAGACCCGTATGACCCGGAATCGGCCGATCACCGACATGGGGGGGTCTGATGACCCCCCTGGGCATTTGCGCAGGGTGCCTGCTGATCGATATCAGCAGTCAACCAAGTCCGGTCCCCGCCCGGCGGGGACCGAAATTCCCACGGGCGTACAGGTACGCCCTGGGTCCTTAAGACCCAGGTACAGAAGGCGTATCCATACGCCCTAGGTCCTGTACGGGTTAAACATTTAGTTGGCGCAAGCAGCGCTAATAAATTTAATCCAGTATGGGGCTGCTGTATACTTCATGGCTGCGCTCGGTAGCTCTGGAGACTCCTGAATGAGAGCCCACTGGGTCCTTGTCTGCGCAAGGCTGGTCGGATGCGCAGCCCGGCACTCTCTATACCCCAACGGCAAGGGGATTTCCCTTTTTTCCTTTTTTCGTGCCTATAGCCTAGTAGGACTGTTTCATTTATATTTTATAGCGTTATATTTGGCACATTGGGTATGTGCAACACAGTATCCTCGGCTTAGGCCCCTTCCGTTTTATGTAGAGCTCCCACACCTATGTATTTTGTATTTATATTCTAATTTATGTTAGTGGTAAAATTTTGTCGATACTTGCATCATTTCTTGGTGAAAAATTCCAAAATTTTATGAAAAAATTGAAAATTTAGATTTTTTGTTTTACTTTGAAGCTCTCTGCTTATAAGGAAAATAGATATTCCAAATAAATTATATATTGCTTCACATATACAATATGTCTACTTTATGTTTGCATCATAAAGTTGACATGTTTTTACTTTTGAAAGACATCAGAGGGCTTCAAAGTTCAGCAACAATTTTCAATTTTTTCACAAAATTTTCAAAATCTAAATTTTTCAGGGACCAGTTCAGTTTTGAAGCCTTCTTATTAGAAATACACCATAAATGACCCCATTATAAAAATTGCACCCCTTAAAGTATTCAAAATGGCATTCAAAAAGTTTGTTAAGCCTTTAGGTGTTTCACAGGAATAGCAGCAAATTGAAGGAGAAAATTCAAAATCTTCATTTTTTACACTGGCATGTTCTTGTAGACCCAGTCTTTGAATTTTTACAAGGGATAGAAGGAGAGAAATCTTCCTAAAATGTGTAACCCAATTTCTCTCGAGTAAGGAAATACCTACTCAATATACACTTGACATACACTACATATGTGTATGTGAAGTGCTCTGTGGGTGCACTAGAGGGCTCAGAAGGGAAGGAGCGACAATGGGATTTTGGAGTGAGTTTTGAACCATCTGAAATGGTTTTTGGGGGGCATGTCACAGTTAAGAAGCCCCTATGGGGTCAGAACAGCACCCCCCCCCCCCACATGGCCTACCATTTTGGAAACTACACCCCTCAGGGAACATAACAAGGGGTACAGTGAGCCATAACACCCCACAGGTGTTTGAAGACTTTTCGTTAAAGTTGGATGTGTAAATAATTTTTTTTTTTCACAAAAATGCAAGTTTTCCCCCAAATAAAAAATTTGGGAAAATGCCCCCCCCCCCCCAAAATTTTTTACCCCATCTCTTCTGAGTATAGAAATATCTCATGTGTGAGCGTCAAGTGCTCTGCTGGCGTACTACAATGCTCAGAAGAGAAGGAGTCATATTTGGCTTTTGGAAAGCAAATTTTGCTGAAATGGTTTTGGGGGGGGCATGTCGCATTTAGGAAGCCCCTATGGTGCCAGCACAGCAAAAAAAAAACACATGGTGTACTATTTTGGAAACGACACCCCTCAAGGAACGTAACTAGGGGTACAGTGAGCCTTAACACCCCACAGGTGTTTGACAAATTTCCAATAAATTTGGACGTGAAAATGAAAACTTCACTAAAATGCTGGTGTTACCCCAAATTTTTAATTTTCACAAGGGGTAATAGGAGAAAAAGCCTCCCAAAATTTGCAACCCCATTTCTTCTGAGTATGGAAATACCCCATATGTAGATGTAAAGTGCTCTGCGGGTGAACTACAATGCTCAGAAAATAAGGAGCGCCATTGAACTTTTGAAGAGAGAATTTGATTGGAACAGAAGTCGGGGGCCATGTGCGTTTACAAAGCCCCCCATGGTGCCAGAACAGTGGACCCCCACATGTGACCCCATTTTGGAAACTACACCCCTCACAGAATTTAATAAGGGGTGCAGTGAGCATTTACACCCCACTGGCATTTGACAGATCTTTGGAACAGTGGGAACCACTGTTCCAAAAATCAGACATCTGTGGGGTGTACAGGCTCACTGTACCCCTTATTAAATTCTGTGAGGGGTGCAGTTTCCAAAATGGGGTCACCTGGGGGGAGCACTGTTCTGGCACTATGGGGGCTTTGTAAACACACATGGCCTTCAATTTCAGACACATTCTCTCTCCAAAATCCCAATGGTGCTCCTTCTCTTCTGAGCATTGTAGTGCACCCGCAGAGCACTTTACATCCACATATGAGGTATGTTCTTACTCAGAAGAAATGGGGTTACAAATTTTGGGGGGCTTTTTTCCTATTCTCCCTTGTGAAAATGAAAAATTTAGGGTAACACCAGCATTTTAGTGAAAATTTTTTTTTTTCATTTTCACATCCAACTTTAACGAAAATTCATCAAACACCTGTGGGGTGTTAAGGCTCACTATACCCCTTATTAAATTTCGTGAGGGGTGTAGTTTCCAAAATGGGGTCACATGTGGGTATTTATTGTTTCGCGTTTATGTCAGAACCACTGTAATGTCAGCCACCCCTGTGCAAATCACCTATTTAGACCTCAAATGTACATAGTGCGCTCTCACTCCTGAGCCTTGTTGTGCGCCCGCAGAGCTTTTTATGCCCACATATGGGATATTTCTGTACTCAGGAGAAATTGTGTTACAAATTTTGGGGGTCTTTTTTCCTTTTACCGCTTGTGAAAATTAAAGGTATTGGGCAACACCAGTATGTTAGTGTAAAAAAAAAATAATTACACTAACATGCTGGTGTAGACCCCATAAGTGGCCCTAAACTATTTCCTTGAAATATGACAGGGCTCCAAAGCGAGAGAGCGCCATTTGAGGATTTGGGGGATTTGCATCCGCAACCAACATACCCTATGGCATTGTTTCCCAAACAGGGTGTCTCCAGCTGTTGCAAAACTCCCAGTATGCCTTGACAGTCAGTGGCTGTCCGGCAATGCTGGGAGTTGCTGTTTTTTATCAACAGCTCCATTTTGGAAACAGTGCTGTACAAGACGTTTTTATTTTATTTTTTTATTGGGGGGGGACTGTGTAGGGGTATATGTATATGTGGTATTTTACTTTTAATTTTGTGTAGTGTAGGGTTTTTTTTAGGGAACCTTCACACGGTTGGGTTTACAGTGAGTTTCTCGCTGGGAGTTTGAGCTACGGCGGAAAATTTGCCGCATCTCAAACTTGCAGCAGGAAATTGGCTGCAAACCAGCCCGTGTGAATGTACCCTTTACATTCACATGGGGGGGGGGGGGGCAAACCTACAGTTGTTGCAAAACTACAACTCCCAGCATGCACTGACAGACCATACATGCTGGGAGTTGCAGTTATGCAACAGCTGGAGGCACATTGGTTGCGCAACACTGAGAGTTTGTTACTTAATTCAGTATTTTGCAACCAGTGTGCCCCCAGCTGTTGCAAAACTAGAACTCCCAGCACGCACAGTCTCTCAGTGTAGACACAAATGTGTCTCCAGCTGTTGCAAAACTGCAAAACTCAGCATGCATTGACAGTTGAAGGGCATGCTGAGAGTTGTAGTTTTGCAACAGCTGGATGCACACTGCTACAACTCCCAGCATGCCCTTTGGTAGTCTGTGCATGCTGGGAGTTTTAGTTATGCAACAGCTGGATGCACACTTTTTCATAGAAAAAATGTGCCTCCAGCTGTTGCATAACTACAAGACCCAGCATGCACAGACTACCAAAGGGCATGCTGGGAGTTGTAGTTGGAACTCCAGCTGTTTCAAAACTACAACTCCTAGCATGACCTTTGGCTGTGCATGTTGCAAGTTGTTGCTAGGCAACAGCAGGAGGTGAACATGCCTCACCTCCTGCTGTATCCTGCCGCCTGCACCCCCGGGACCATCGCCGCTGCTTCCACCGCACCTGCCACCGGGATCCCCACTGCCGCTCCTGAGGGGAACCCTGCCGGACAAGGGAACGGTAGGAGACCCCACCGGCCCCGATCTCCGCCCGATCGCCGCCCAGCAGTACAGTGATTAATCCTTCGTTCCGACCGATCAATCACGTGATTGTGAGGTGGCACCCATGCCACCTAACTCCTGCTGGGTAAGGGTGAATGGGGCTGGCTCGGACAGCCCCATTCATCCTTTTTTTTCTGGGTCACCGGGTCACCAGAGACCAGATTGACCCGAAATCGCTGCAAATCGCCAGTCTGAATTGACCGTCGATTTGTTGCGATCGCTGACATGCGGGGGTCTCAGTACCCCCCTGGGCATTTGCACGGAATGCCTGCTGAATGATTTCATCAGGCATCCTGGTCCGGTCCCCGCCCAGCACGCGGCGGGGACCGGAATTTTCACGGGCGTACAGGTACGCCCTGGGTCCTTAACTACCAGGAAGCCAGGGCGTACCTATACGCCCAGGGTCCTTAAGGGGTTAATAACCACCCGCTGTTTCCAATCACGGAGCCAGATACTTACCCACTTGCACACATTTTCCCCCAGCCCAATCCCTCTCCTTTTATGCACCAACATTTTATGTGGCACCATGTCAAATGCTTTGTAAAAATCCAGATATGCGACATCCAGCGATTGCCCCTGGTCTAGTCTGGAGCTCACCTCCTCATAAAAGCTGATCAGGTTAGTTTGAAAGGACCAATCCCTCATAAAGCCATGCTGGTATGGAGTCATACATTTATTTTTTATCAAGATACTCCCTAAATAGCATCTCTTAGAAAACCCTCAAAAATTTACATACAACAGAGGTTAAACTAACAGGTCTATAATTCCTGGGGTCACCTTTTGATCCCTTTTTAAATATTGGCACCGTATTTGCCATGCACCAGTCCTGGGGAACCTTCCCTGTTACTATAGAGTCCCTGAATATTTATAATAGGGGTCTATCTATTACATTAATTAATTTCTTTAGAACATGGGGATGAATGCCACCTTGACCTAATTATTTGTCTATTTTGATTTTTTGTAAGCGGCACTGTACTTCTTCCTGGGTTAGAGAGGTAACCTGTACTGGGGAGTTTACATTTTCTCGTTCGATATATTTGTTTTTTCCTGATCCCCGTTTATAATTTCTTCCTCATAATTTTTTAAAGGGCCAACACTTTCATTTTTAACCTTTTTTGCTATTTACATAGTTAAAAAAACATTTTGGGGTTAGTTTTACTCTCTTTGGCAATGAGTCTTTCTGTCTCTATTTTTGCGGCTTTTATCTGTTTTTTACATATTTTAAATTTTTAGCTTTTTAATGCTTCTTCACTGCCATCCTGTTTTAGTAGTTTAAAGGGGTACTCCGGTGGAAAACTTTTTTTTTTTTTATCAACTGGTGCCAGAAAGTTAAACAGATTTGTAAATTACTACTATTAAAAATCTTAATCCTTCCAGTGCTTATTAGCTGCTGAATACTGCAGAGGAAATTATTTTCTTTTTTGAACACAGTGCTCTCTGCTGACATCATGATCACAGTGCTCTCTGCTGACATCATGATCACAGTGCTCTCTGCTGACATCTCTGTCCATTTTAGGAACTGTCCAGAGCAGCATATGTTTTCTATGGGGATTTTCTCCTACTCTGGACAGTTCTTACAATGGACAGAGGTGTCAGCAGAGAGCACTGTGGTCATGATGTCAGCAGAGAGCTCTGTGTTCCAAAAATAAAATAATTTCCTCGGTAGTATTCAGCAGCCAATAAGTACTGGAAGGATTAAGATTTTTAATAGAAGTAATTTACATTATCACAGCTCTCACACAACAGCAGTAAAAAATGGAATTCCTTATGGACAGTTCTTATGTTTAAAAATAAACAATGCCCATAATAATACATTCCAAAAACAAGCTGATGAGTTAGAGTCAAGATTACTGGAGAGAAATTATCCAAAAAGTCTAATTAAAAAGGGAAGAGAAAGAGCAGAAAAGAGAACAAGAACTGAACTATTAGGTAAAAAAATAAAAAAAAACGATCTTCAAAAGTAGGTTCACATTTACATTTCCGAACACCCCAGTTAATAAAATAATAGAAAGAGCAATAAGGAAAAATTGGTATATGCTTGAATTAGACGAAGACATTAAACAAATAGCAGTTAATAAGCCTTCAATATCATACAAAAAAAATAGCACTATAGGCGATGTTATCAAAGAAAATAGAGAGAAACCAAAAAGCAAAAAAGCGACTGTTTTGTTTTCTTGTTTGCCTACAAATCCCATGATACCATTTTCCTCCTTCCCACCCATCAGCTACCCCACCCATTGAAACTAAATGAGCTGCCGACCTGTGGTCTTCAATCAGAATGCGTACAGCTGTTGCATTAGTTGCAGATTGATCCCTCCACCCATTGAAGCAGACAGGCTCCCTGTCATCAGCTGACTAGTGAGTCAGGTCTCGACCGCATTGCAAGCTGGTAAAAATTCCGAGACAGCAGTCATTTTGTATGCTGTTAAAAATAAATATTGGGGTGAAAATCACATAAGAATTGTGAGAAAACCGTCACACACAGGTAAAGACACTATATTATGAACTACACTAACTTTACAGCCCCTGTCGCATAGTCAAATAAAAAAAATTCCCGGAATACCCCTTTAACTATTCTAACCCCTCCCTCCGCTCCACCCCCAGGTACTTTTGTGAAGCATGGGGGTGGAAACATCATGCTTTGGGGCTGTTTTTCTGCTAAGGGACCAGGATGACTGATCCGTGTAAAGGAAAGAATGAATGGTGCCATGTGTCATGAGATTTTGAGTGAAAACCTCCTTCCATCAGCAAGACATTGAAGATTAAACTTGGCTGGGTCTTTCAGCCTGACAATGATTCCAAACACACCGCCGGGCAATGGAGTGGTTTCGTAAGAAGCATTTCAAGGTCCTGGAGTGGCCTAGCCATTTCCAGATCTCAAGCCCATAGAAAACCTTTTGAGGGAGTTGAAAGTCCGTGTTGCCCAGTGACAGCCCCAAAACATCACTGCTCTAGAGGAGATCTGCATGGAGGAATGGGCCGAAATACCAGCAACAGTGTGTGAAAACCTTGTGAAGACTTACATAAACGTTTGATCTCTGTCATGGCCAACAAAGGGTATATAACCAAGTATTGAGATGAACTTTTGTTATTGACCAAATATTTATTTTCCACCATAATTTGCAAATCATTTCTTTAAAAATCAGACAATTTGATTTTGTGGATTTTTTTTCTCATTCTGTCTCTCGTAGTTGAGGTATACCTATGATGAAAATTACAGGCCTCTCTCATCTTTTTAGGTGGGAGAACTTGCACAATTGGTGGCTGACTAAATATTTTTTTGCCCCACTGTACCTAGGAGAGCCTGATGGGATGCCGCTGATAGCCAGCATGCAGAAATTGCCGCAGCGGGCTATCAACCCTTTAGATAACCTTTTAACCATCCCTGGTGGTTAAGTGGGGTGGATTTACCCCACCACCACCACCACCCCGCAGCACGATCACAGGGTGATGATCCAACGTACCTCTCTTCCTCTGCTCATTAACCCCTTCCATTAACCCCTTCCATATTAAAAGTCCAAATCACCCCCAAATCAACATATTAGATATCGCCAAATGCGTAATTGTTCTATTAAAATATAACAATAATAATTCCATACGGTAAATGGCGTAAAAGTAACAAGATACAAAACCCCAAAATTGTGTTTTTTTGATCATGTCCTCCTGTTATGCATTGGCATAGTGGGGGGCATTTGGGTGGGGGCGGGGCAGCATTTTACTCCTGGAACCAGGCAGCACAATGTCTTGGAACTGCCATGCCCACTGCATAAACACCTCATAACAACTGTCAAACATGGTGGCAGAGGGGTGATAGTTTGGGCTTATTCAGCAGTTACATGAAGACCTTGGGATCTTGCAGTCATTGAGTTGACCATAAACTCCTCTGTATACCTAAGTATTTTAGTAAAATGTGAGTTCATTTATCCAACAGCTAAAGCTTGGTTGAAACTGGGTCATGCAACAGAACAATAATTGCGAGCAAACCATCAAGTTGACAAAGGAATGGCAAATAAAAAATAAAAAAAAGAATCATGGTGTGAAGTGCAGACCTCAATAAAACTGATAGTAAGGGAGCTGTGCATAAACAAATGACCACAAACCTCAATGAAATAAGGCAACATTGTAGAAGAGTGGGCCAAAGTTCCTTCATTGTAACTGAAAAGACTGATAAAGTTATATGGGAATCATTACTTCAAGTTATTGCTGCTGAAGGTGCTTCTACAAGCTTATAATTCATGGGGTGAACTACACATGGCTTTTCTATTTTGGCTTTATTAATGACACAGTGGAATCTGTAGCATATTGTTGTGAGGATGTATTTACCTAATTGTAAGACTAGGACCAGTTTTTCTTTTTATTATGTTCAATATGTTAACCAATAGGATGAAAAAAAGATGTACTTTCATTTATTTCATGATGGTACATGAGAAAATTATAAACAATAAAGGAAAACATTGGAAGAGTCCAACAACAATCCAGGTATAAAAAGAATCGTGGCACTCACCATATAAATGCAGTAAAAATCTTCTTTATTACTTGATAGTAGGTACACATCAATGCGGGTATAGCCATATACAGGGGAGTGCTGTGTGCGGGGGATATTCTTGGAGACGACGACCGTTTCCTGCTGCTAGGGCGTTTCTTCTGGTCTCTGCAGAGACCAGAAGAAGCACCCTAGTGGCGGGAAACGGTCGTCGTCTCCAGGAATATCCCCCGCACACAGCACTCCCCTGTATATGGCTATACCCGCATTGATGTGTACCTACTATCAAGTAATAAAGAAGATTTTTACTGCATTTATATGGTGAGTGCCACGATTCTTCTTATACCTGCATTGTTGTTGGGCTATCACAGACGTTATCTTTCACCATCGTTAGAACACCACATAGCAGTATTGTAGCGGGGAGTTCAGTCGATGTCAATATTGATGACTGCAACTTGCACATACACCTGAGCGGTGCCAGAGACATTTTCCTATATTTGGACTGTGAAACATTGGAAGAGTGCTATTCTTAGGTTCAAGTCTACCACTTAAAAAGATATTACAAACAGGTCAAATAACAGAACACTAAGGCACCAGAACACAAAAACAGTTTGAATGGTTTTGGCATTATAGATGTTACTTTGTTGTATAAATGTGTTACTTCTACACATTTTATACTAGAAAAAAATATATATATATATAAACGAACCAAATGAGAGCAGCACATCCCCAGACAAAAGGTGCATGGGTGCCGTCAGGCAGGAATCAAGGCCCAGGACTCCACTTAAATAGTTCCAAGAAGGCAGCAGCAACTCCAGTTAAAGTGCAAAAAAGCGGTGTTTATTCACACAATGTGCAGCGACGTTTCGGTTTGCTCACCAAATCCTTTTCAAGCCCATTTTCATGGCTTGAAAATGGTTTGGTGAGCAAACCGAAACGTCGCTGCACATTGTGTGAATAAACACCGCTTTTTTGCACTTTAACTGGAGTTGCTGCTGCCTTCTTGGAACTAATATATATATATATATATATATATATATATATATATATATATATATATATATATACACACACATATTTAATTTATTTTTTAATTCTAAAATATGGTTTAAGATTAATACCAAGTAAGGAGATGAGGCAACACTACGATAAGCTAAAATTCTAACTTCTTTAGAGTATGATAGCCTAATGTTTTAAATGCTTGCCATTATTGTAGGTCCTTCCAAGCTTGCTTTTGCCCCTGGAAGTATTAAAAATATTTTATCATGCCAGTACTCCAGTCCCACAGCAAGTGGTGTTCTATAGAATATGTTAGAAAGATTTATGAATGTTATTATGTAATAGTAAGTGCTTGAATTAAAGTGATATGTCTGTGATGATTTAAACATGTTCAATCTGATTTTTTGGGAGAGTCCTCCTCCGGATCACAACCAGATGAAACCACTCACTGATGTTGTAAATTCCATTTTTAATGACAGAAGAATGGTGCGAATTTGCCATGGAGGTCATGATCACGGGAGACTGAGTGTCTCTGAAGACTATTTATGTACGCTGTTTACTCTGTAAAGGAATTTACAAGAAGTAAACAAAATAGCAGTTTGGAACCTCGTCCAAGTTTGATAAGCTACAAGGATATTGTGTGTCACTAAGGAATCATTTAACAAATGAGTCTTCGTGAATAAGAGGATGTTATTGAATTCTGTTCTTTATAACAATAAAAAAAATGCTCACATTTCACTAATGGTGAATGTTTACCCCACTAAAACAATCATACAAATATAGAACAGATGTTGGATAGATGACACAATTCTCTTACTCAGACCACAAGGGATAAGATCTCCTGTTGGCACTAAGAGTTATTTTTACGCCCACACTCTTAGCATTGCCCCAAGTGAGGGTTATTGTCCACAAATTTAAAAAAAATGAATTTATGTTTTAATCTATTGTATATATTGACATGAGTAGGCAAAAGTGTGGCTGGCAGGAAGGCAGAGGCCCCAGCTCACTTATATGGTGGGGTTTCCATACTGTGATTCAGATTTCCAACTAGGTGGCATGTAAATAAAAACTTAACTCCTTACTGATGCCACTCTTAAAATTAAGATTCTAGCTTCCAGTGCCCTAAAGACTAAAGCCGCACGGCCTCCGGTTCCTATTTTTGTGCCCCGGCTAACCTGTAGTTGCCGGGAACTCAGGATGTTCCCGCCCCCAGTTAAGTGCCGTACAGATATGCTCGTAGGCCTCGTATTGACGTTCACTCACGTCACGCTCCCAGAATTCAAGGGCTGGCGTTACTATGTCCTGATGCCGGCCATAGGTATTCTGAGAGCATGACGTGCGTGAACATCATTACCATGCATTATGCGTAGCTGTGCAGGCCCGGCAACTGCAGTAGCAGAGGTACCAGGGGGGGGGTCTAATCTGGGGGTACTACCTTCCTACTGGGGGGAGGGGGTTAATCTGGGGGTATTACGTGCCTACTGGGGGGGAAGGGGGTTAATCTGGGGGTACTGCCTGCCTACTGGGGTACCTGCCCTCAGATTAACCCCCTCCCCCCAGTAGGCAGATAGTACCCCCAGATTAACCCCCTCCTCCCTCCCAGTAGGCAGGTAGTACCCCCAGATTAACCCCCTCCTGGGGTACTGGGGGTACTACCTGCTTACTGGGGGGGGGAGGGGGTTAATCTGAGGGCAGGTACCTGCTTACGGCTGTCCGGGCATGCTGAGAGTTGTAGTTTTGCAACATCTGGAGGTCGGCAGGTCGAAGACCACTGGTATAGAGTGTCCGCGCCGGCGGCTGCAACAAACATGAGGATGAGGAGGGCAGCGCATGCGGGTGACATATCAGTATTTACCCCGATGGGGACAGCGCTGGGCTGATAATTAATTGGGGGGCAGAACAGTGCTCACGGGTGACTTGTGATTAGTTCCCCGATGTGGGGACAACGCAGTGCTGGCTCATTCATTCATTCCCAAGGGGGAGGGGCCCAACCGGTATTGCGGTATGGGTTAAAATTCATATCATGCAGCACAAAAATGTCGGTATTTGGAATGAACTGGTATACCGCCCAGCCCTACTACCTGCCTACTGGGGGAGGGGGTTAATCTGGGGGTAGTACATGCCAACTGGTGGGGAGGGGTTAATCTGGGGTACAACCTGCCTACTGGGGGGAGGGGGGTATATACCTCTATATGGTCCTGCATAGGTAAGGTAGGGAGGGGGTGGAGGGGGGCCTCAATATCTATTTTGCTTGGGGCCCCCAAATTTCTTCAAACGGCCCTGCATTTGTGTGGCGATATCGCTGCACAGTGTAGGACGGACATGCTCCTCCTCCAGACCTCCCCTCTAGCATGTGCAGCGCGTTCCGTGATGTCACGTGGAGGCGGAGTCACGGCAACGCAAGGGTGAGGCATGGCCAGGTGGTTACTGCACAATATACTCTCCCAGAACAGCTTGCGGCTGCTAGAGGTGATTTTTTCCTTTTTAAATCATCAATTTGTAAAAAATTTTGTAATTTATTGGTTATATAATAATTATTATGATAGTCTACCCTTGCAATACCATCTTTCCATAGATTCTCTAGTTAGTCACCCCAATGTTTTAGTTTAACAGCTTTAATGATAACAGCCATTGTTTATTTATTTTATATATATTTTTCAGATTTTTTTTTTTTCCCCTCAGCCATGTACACTAAGAGTTTACCGTATTTATCGGCGTATAACACGCACTTTTTAGGCTAAAATTTTTAGCTTAAAGTCTGTGTGCGTGTTATACGCCGATACACCCCCAGGAAAGGCAGGGGGAGAGAGTCCGTCGCTGCCCGCTTCTCTCCCCCTGCCTTTCCTGGGGTCTAGAGCGCTGCTGTCGGCCCTTTTCACCCCCTGGTTATCGGCGCCGCTGCCCGTTCTGTCCCCTTGACTATCGGTGCCGGCGCCGATAGCCAGGGAGAGAGAAGCGGCGCCGACAGCCAGGGGGAGAGAAGGGGCAGCGGCACCCATTGCCGGCGCCGCTGCCCCGTTGCCTCCCCCCATCCCCAGTGGCATAATTACCTGAGTCGGGTCCGCGCTGCTCCAGGCCTCCGTCGTGCGTCCCCGGCGTCATTGCTATGCGCTGAACGGCGCGGCGCATGACGTCAGAGCGCCGCGCCGTGCATAGCAACGACGCTGGGGACGCACGACGGAGGCCTGGAGCAGCGTGGACCCGACTCAGGTAATTATGCCACCGGGGATGGGGGGAGGCAACGGGGCAGCGGCGCCGGCAATGGGTGCCGCTGCCCCTTCTCTCCCCCTGGCTGTCGGTGCCGCTTCTCTCCCCCTGGCTATCGGCGCCGATAGTCAGGGGGACAGAACGGGCAGCGGCGCCGATAACCAATGGGTGAAAAGGGCCGACAGCAGCGCTCTAGACCCCAGGAAAGGCAGGGGGAGAGAAGCGGGCAGCGACGGCCTCTCTCCCCCTGCCTTTCCTGGGGGTATGTCGGGGTATACACGCGCACACACGCACCCTCATTTTATCATGGATATTTGGGTAAAAAACTTTTTTTACCCAAATATCCTTGGTAAAATGAGGGTGCGTGTTATAGGCCGGTGCGTGGTATACCCCGATAAATACGGTATTTCTTCTTCCTTCATGCTGCATTTTTATTTAATTTACTCATTCGTTCAGCCTCAGTCAGACCCATCTGTGTCACATATTAAAGGGGCAAATGGCTACCTACTGATAGTTTAGATTCAAATACAGATTGTTCTGATTTATTGTTTTAAACTTGCCTGATACTACATATTGTTCACACAGAGCACATGACCTGGGCTGGTTTACTGAGTGCAATTCACATGAGCAAATTGTGCAGGTCTGTTTATGTATGTGTGCATGCAAGCAAGAGTGTATTTGTGTGTGTGTATATGTCTGTGTGTGTATATATATATATATATATATATATATATATATATACGCACGCATGCGGTGTTAGTTAGTGCTTTAGGGTGTATACACCCTAATGCAATAGGCTGCGCACGTCTATGCCAATGCCCTGAAAGCTAAACAGCCTGGACTCCACACTGCAGCCAGATATCACAGAGAATCTTGCAGCTGGTATTGGATTATTGGGGTATTTAGCTCACATAGCATTGCTTAAAGCATGACTTAGATCATGCTCCGGTGGCGGGATATCTATTTAAATCTTCTGACAACTTTAAAACCCAAGACTTGCCAGAGACAACAGCAACAAGAATTGTTAGTTACCAAAAGACTTGCCTGGAGATTTAAAGGGGTACTCCGGCGCTAAGACATCTTATCCCCTATCCAAAGGATAGGGGATAAGATGCCTCATCGCGGGGGACCCGCTGCCGGAGACCCCCGTGATCTTGCACACAGCACCCCGTTACAATCAGTCCCTGGAGCATGTTCACTCTGGTCTGATTACTGGCGATCACGGGGCCGGAGCATTGTGACTTCATGTCTCCGCCCCCGTGTGACGTCACGCTCCAATCTCACAATGCAAGCGTATGGGAGGGGGCGTGACAGCTGTCCCCAGTAATCAGACCCGGAGCGAACATGCTCCAGGGACTGATTGTAACGGGGTGCTGCGTGCAAGATCACGGGGGTCCCCAGTGGGGATAGGGGATAAGATGTCTTAGAGCCGGAGTACCCCTTTAAACAGATATCCGGACACCAGAGTGTGATCGGAGTTACACTTTAAATTGGATACCACTGCACCCACTCCTCAGCTGAGAACAAGACTGGATAATATATATAATAATAATATATATATACAGGGTTTGCTGCCTCTACGTGTTCCTATTTTACTGGCAGCAAACACATATGTTAAAAATAGAGTAAGAAGGCAAAGTATATCAGAAAGTTGTAGAAGTTTTTAGTTATACAACGGAAGCACTATGTATATTTAATGAGATTCCAGGAATGCTTTACAGTTACATTTGTGTCAGTTTTAGGAGATTAAAAAAAAAAAACAAGTTTGTGAAGACAGTAAAATTCTAACCTTTATTCGCTGTTTGTACATCTTCCGTAATTGATGGTAAATAGTGTAAGCACCGTGTCCTTTGAAGAAGAAATTCTCTTTTTGTGGTAATGAATGTAAATTTAAAAAGAGACCAGGGGAACTGCTGGATGTCTGCAATAATAATAAGGCTCAAATTCAACATTTTTGCACTCTAGGCTGGTTGTAATGACCTCCTCTCAACCATAATTATTCCAATATAACCCCAAATGTACTCTTCTGTCTGTATGAAGAATATGTTTCATTTGGAGTTTTGGGATCAGTGTTTTCACACTCTGGGCCTTTTATAATTCTAGAGATAATGGATGAAGAAAAGGATAAAGCCTGGCAATAAGTGGATAGACACTGACTAAAATGTAATACTCTTTTGTGTGATCACATTTAATTCTATTACTCGATAACGTAAACTGGGCAGGTAAAGGGGACAGGTGTAGCTTCTACTTCTACTAAATGTAGAATATGGGAGTGATCCAAAAACTGGTAAGTGTATTGTCCAAAAGAGAACATTGAAATGTTTTCCTCATCTCTTTAATGTTTAGTCTGGACTTCCTCCCAGAAACAGCGTGATTAAAAATGAATATAGCAGGTTTTGATTATGATATCATGGCATGATGTTTTTTTAGATGGACTTATACAAAATAAATGCATTGTAGGAGGAAAGTCATTAAGCCATTGAATTATAAAGTACAGGTTACAGTAGAGAACAAATACAAGAAAATAATGACAGAAAAGTAAATTCACCTAGGTATTTGAATATAGGTACTTAAAGGGGTACTCCGGATAGGGGATAAGATGCCTGATCACGGGGGTCCTGCCGCTGGGGACCACAGTGATCTTCCACGCCGCACCCCATTAGAATCAGCCCCCGGAGCTTGCTCGCTCCGGGTCCGATTACTAGCGATCATGGGGACGGAGAATAGTGATGTCACGGCTCCGCCCCCATATGATGTCATGCTCCGCCCCCTCAATGCAAGCCTATGGAGGGGGTGTGATAGCGCCGGAGTGCCCCTTTAAAACATGTAATACATATATATTTATAGAATATTTCTCAGCTAATACGGTTGATGGTCTATACTCAGAATAGGCCATCAATCTCTGAATGTGAAAGTTTACCACCTAACAACAGAATTTAGATAGTAGACAGGGGAGCAAAACCTTGGAGGAAAGCTCATTTAGGCTGGAGAGAAAGAGGAGAGCACATACAAGACAATGTTGTATAAAGAAAAAATAGGGCTCACACACCACACTACAGAGGCCATGGAAGCAAAAACAAACAAATGTTTTAATCAACATCTATTCTTTTTTAGCATAAAGCAAAAGCTTCTAACATTTGTCAAAATGTCAGATTACTAAATTGGCCCAATGGAAATTACAGTTGTTCATTAGAACATCAGACATTATTACTGGACAGTTTTGAAGATGTTTTTCCTCACAGACTGAAAGTCACAGGACTCATGGTAGCACTTACCTTTTCTTCTTCAGGCAATTATTCTTCCAGATGTCCCAGTCTGTGGGGGGGCTCCATTAGAGAAAATAACTTTACCCACTATTTATTCTGATGAAGCCTCCTTCAGACTGGAAGAATAATTGTCCAGTGAAAAAAACATGAGTGCTACCATGAGTCCTGTGTCAGGATTAACAGTAAAGCATGCTGGGATTCATGTGTGGGATTGCTTTGCATTCATTGGAGTGGGCTAACTTACAATTTGCCTAAGAACATTGCCATGAATAAAGAATGGGATCTAAACATCCTCCAAGAGCGACGTCTCCCAATCCTCCTGGAGTAGTTTGTTGATGAACAATGCTTTTTCCAGCATGATCGAGCAACACGTCAATAGGCAAAATTGATAACTCTGTGGCTCCGTGAACAAAACAGTTTGTGTTTATGGCCAGGAAACTCCCCAGATCTCAATCTCATTGAGAACCTGTGGTCAATCCTCAAAATGCGGCCAGGCAAACAAAAAATACAGAAATTGTGATAAACTCCAAACACGGATTAGATAAAAATGGGTTGCCATTAGTCAAGATTTGCCCAAAAGTTGATATCCAGCATGCAAGGGCAATTTGAAGAGGTCTTGAAATAGAAGAAGGGTCAGTGCTGTGATACTGTAAATATTGAGTCTATGCATAAACTTCATGTATTTGTCAATAAAAGTTCATACTTATGAAATGCTCATAATTGTACTTTAGTGACCATAGTTTACTGGTTAATTAATCAACCATCACAACATCATGTGGCAGGGAGTTCCATGACCTTAGTGCTCTTACAGTGGAGTATCTCTGTCTATGAAGATGTGAAATCTTCTCTGCACACATAAAGGATTTCTGTCACGATTCGGCTGGCAGGAGGTGGATCCTCTGTGCCAGAGAGGGATTGGCGTGGACCGTGCTAGTGGACCGGTTCTAAGCTGCTACTGGTTTTCACCAGAGCCCGCCGCAAAGCGGGATGGTCTTGCAGCGGCGGTAGCAACCAGGTCGTATCCACTAGCAACGGCTCAACCTCTCTGACTGCTGAAGATAGGCGCGGTACAAGGGAGTAGACAAGAGCAAGGTTGGACGTAGCAGAAGGTCGGGGCAGGCAGCAAGGATCGTAGTCAGGGGCAACGGCAGGAGGTCTGGAACACAGGCTAGGAACACACTGGGAAACGCTTTCACTGGCACGATGGCAACAAGATCCGGCAAGGAAGGGAAGGGGAAGTGAGGTTATATAGGGAAGTGCACAGGTGAATTCACTAATTAGAACCAGGCGCCAATCAGCGGCACACTGGCCCTTTAAATCGCAGAGACCCGGCGCGCGCGCGCCCTAGGGAGCGGGGCTGCGCGCGCCGGGACAAGACTGACGGAGAGCGAGTCAGGTACGGGAGCCGGGATGCGCATCGCGAGCGGGCGCCTGCCGCATAGCGAATCGCATCCCGGCTGGGAGAGGTATCGCAGCGCACCCGGTCAGCAGGTCTGACCGGGGCGCTGCAATTGCGAGAATGTTGCGAGCGCTCCGGGGAGGAGCGGGGACCCGGAGCGCTCAGCGTAACAGTACCCCCCCCCTTGGGTCTCCCCCTCCTCTTGGAGCCTGAGAACCTGAGGACAAGACTTTTGTCTAGGATGTTGTCCTCAGGTTCCCAGGATCTCTCTTCAGGACCACAGCCCTCCCAATCCACCAGGAAAAATTTTTTTCCTCTGACCGTCTTGGAGGCCAGAATCTCCTTCACGGAGAAGACGTCAGAAGAGCCGGAAACAGGAGTGGGAGAAACAAATTTGGGAGAGAAGCGATTAATGATGAGTGGTTTAAGGAGAGAGACATGGAAGGCATTGGGAATACGGAGAGAAGGAGGAAGAAGGAGTTTGTAAGAGACAGGATTAATCTGGCACAAGACTTTGAAAGGACCAAGATAGCGTGGTCCCAGTTTGTAACTGGGGACACGAAAGCGGACATATTTAGCGGAGAGCCATACCTTGTCTCCGGGCGCAAAAATGGGGGGAGTTCTTCTTTTCTTATCGGCAAACCTTTTCATGCGGGATGAAGCCTGTAAAAGAGAATTTTGGGTCTCTTTCCATATGGTGGAAAGATCACGAGTCACTTCATCCACAGCGGGCAAACCAGAGGGCAAGGGAGTAGGGAGGGGGGGAAGAGGGTGACGGCCGTACACCACGAAAAATGGGGATTTAGCAGAAGATTCTGAGACTCTGAAGTTGTATGAAAATTCGGCCCATGGTAGAAGATCTGCCCAGTCATCCTGGCGGGAGGAAACAAAATGCCGTAAATAGTCACCCAGGACCTGGTTAATTCTTTCTACTTGCCCATTGGATTGGGGATGATAAGAAGAAGAGAAGTTTAATTTAATCTTGAGCTGTTTACAGAGGGCCCTCCAGAATTTAGACACGAATTGGACGCCTCTATCCGAGACGATCTGTGTGGGCAAACCGTGAAGACGAAAAATGTGTACAAAAAATTGTTTTGCCAACTGAGGCGCTGAAGGGAGACCAGGAAGAGAAATAAAATGTGCCATCTTGGAAAATCGATCAACGACCACCCAAACAACAGTGTTGCCACGGGATGGGGGTAAGTCTGTAATAAAGTCCATACCAATCAGAGACCAAGGCTGTTCGGGGACAGGCAGAGGATGAAGGAGACCAGCAGGCTTCTGGCGAGGAGTCTTATCCCGGGCACAGACAGTACAGGCCCGCACAAAATCAACAACATCCGTCTCCAGAGTCGGCCACCAATAGAAACGAGAGATGAGTTGCAAGGACTTTTTGATGCCCGCATGGCCTGCGAGGTGGGAGGAGTGACCCCATTTGAGAATCCCGAGACGTTGGCGTGGAGAAACGAAGGTCTTCCCTGGAGGAGTTTGCCTGATGGAGACTGGAGAAGTGGAGATCAGACAGTCAGGAGGAATGATGTGTTGCGGAGAGACCTCTACTTCCGAAGCATCCGAGGAACGAGAGAGAGCATCGGCCCTAATGTTCTTGTCGGCAGGGCGAAAATGAATTTCAAAGTTAAAACGGGCAAAGAACAACGACCACCTGGCCTGGCGAGGATTCAGCCGTTGGGCAGACTGGAGATAGGAGAGATTCTTGTGATCGGTGTAAATGATAACTGGAAATTTTGATCCCTCCAGCAGATGCCTCCATTCCTCAAGTGCCAATTTAATGGCCAGTAGTTCTCGATCCCCGATGGAGTAGTTCCTCTCCGCCGGAGAGAAGGTCCTAGAAAAAAAACCACAAGTAACAGCATGCCCAGAAGAATTGTTTTGTAGAAGGACCGCTCCAGCTCCCACTGAGGAGGCATCAACCTCCAATAGGAAGGGTTTAGATGGGTCAGGTCTGGAGAGCACGGGAGCAGAAGAAAAGGCAGACTTGAGCCGTTTAAATGCGTCTTCCGCTTGGGGAGACCAGGACTTAGGATTGGCATTCTTCTTGGTTAAAGCCACGATAGGAGCCACAATAGTGGAAAAATGTGGAATGAATTGTCTGTAATAATTGGCGAACCCCAAAAAACGTTGGATAGCACGGAGTCCGGAGGGGCGTGGCCAATCTAAGACGGCAGAGAGTTTATCTGGGTCCATTTGTAGTCCCTGGCCAGAGACCAAGTATCCTAGGAAAGGAAGAGATTGACATTCAAACAGACATTTCTCCATTTTGGCATAAAGTTGATTGTCTCGAAGTCTCTGAAGAACCATGCGGACATGCTGGCGATGTTCTTCTAAGTTGGCAGAAAAAATCAGAATATCGTCCAGATACACAACAACACAGGAATATAAGAGATCACGAAAAATTTCATTAACAAAGTCTTGGAAGACGGCAGGGGCGTTGCACAGGCCAAAGGGCATGACCAGATACTCAAAGTGTCCATCTCTGGTGTTAAATGCAGTTTTCCATTCGTCCCCCTCCCTGATGCGGATGAGATTATATGCACCTCTTAAGTCCAGTTTGGTAAAGATGTGGGCACCTTGAAGGCGATCAAAGAGTTCAGAGATAAGAGGTAGGGGGTAGCGGTTCTTTACCGTGATTTTATTAAGTCCGCGGTAATCAATGCAAGGACGTAGGGAGCCATCCTTTTTGGACACAAAGAAAAATCCAGCTCCGGCAGGGGAGGAGGATTTGCGTATAAACCCCTTTTTTAAATTTTCCTGGATGTATTCAGACATAGCAAGAGTCTCTGGGGCGGACAGAGGATAAATTCTGCCCCGGGGTGGAGTAGTGCCCGGGAGGAGGTCAATAGGACAGTCAAAAGGCCTGTGAGGGGGTAAAGTCTCAGCTTGCTTTTTGCAAAATACGTCAGCATAGTCCATATAAGCCTTAGGGAGACCGGTTACAGGGGGAACCACAGGGTCACGGCAGGGAGTACTGGGAACTGGTTTAAGACAGTCCTTGAAACAAGAAGTACCCCAGCTTTTGATCTCTCCTGTGGACCAATCAAGGGTTGGGGAATGGCGTTGAAGCCACGGTAGTCCAAGGAGAATTTCGGAAGTGCAATTGGAGAGGACCAAAAACTCAATTTTTTCGTGATGAGGTCCGATGCACATTAGGAGGGGTTCCGTGCGGTAACGCACGGCACAGTCCAATCTTTCATTGTTAACACAATTGATGTAGAGGGGTCTGGCGAGACTGGTCACTGGGATGTTGAACCTGTTGATGAGAGAGGCCAAAATAAAATTTCCTGCAGATCCGGAATCCAAGAAGGCCTTAGTAGAGAAGGAGAAGGTAGAGGCAGATATCTGCACAGGCACAGTAAGGCGTGGAGAAGCAGAGTTGACATCAAGAACTGTCTCACCTTTGTGCGGAGTCAGCGTACGTCTTTCCAGGCGGGGAGGACGGATAGGACAATCCTTCAGGAAGTGTTCGGTACCGGCACAGTACAGGCAAAGATTCTCCATGCGGCGTCGTGTCCTCTCTTGAGGTGTCAAGCGAGACTGGTCAACTTGCATAGCCTCCACGGCGGGAGGCACAGGAACGGATTGCAGAGGACCAGAGGAGAGAGGAGCCGGGGAGAAAAAACGCCTCGTGCGAACAAAGTCCATATCCTGGCGGAGCTCCTGACGCCTTTCGGAAAAACGCATGTCAATGCGAGTGGCAAGATGAATGAGTTCATGCAGGTTAGCAGGAATTTCTCGTGCGGCCAGAACATCTTTAATGTTGCTGGATAGGCCTTTTTTAAAGGTCGCGCAGAGGGCCTCATTATTCCAGGATAATTCGGAAGCAAGAGTACGGAATTGGATGGCGTACTCGCCAACGGAAGAATTACCCTGGACCAGGTTCAGCAGGGCAGTCTCAGCAGAAGAGGCTCGGGCAGGTTCCTCAAAGACACTTCGAATTTCCGAGAAGAAGGAGTGTACAGAGGCAGTGACGGGGTCATTGCGGTCCCAGAGCGGTGTGGCCCATGACAGAGCTTTCCCAGACAGAAGGCTGACTACGAAAGCCACCTTAGACCTTTCAGTAGGAAACTGGTCCGACATCATCTCCAAGTGCAGGGAACATTGTGAAAGAAAGCCACGGCAAAAGTTAGAGTCCCCATCAAATTTATTCGGCAAGGAAAGTCGTAGGCCGGAAGCGGCCACTCGCTGCGGAGGAGGTGCAGGAGCTGGCGGAGGAGATGATTGCTGAAGCTGTGGTAGTAGCTGCTGTAGCATCACGGTCAGTTGAGACAGCTGGTGGCCTTGTTGCGCTATCTGTTGCGACTGCTGGGCGACCACAGTGGTGAGGTCGGCGACAACTGGCAGTGGAACTTCAGCGGGATCCATGGCCGGATCTACTGTCACGATTCGGCTGGCAGGAGGTGGATCCTCTGTGCCAGAGAGGGATTGGCGTGGACCGTGCTAGTGGACCGGTTCTAAGCTGCTACTGGTTTTCACCAGAGCCCGCCGCAAAACGGGATGGTCTTGCAGCGGCGGTAGCAACCAGGTCGTATCCACTAGCAACGGCTCAACCTCTCTGACTGCTGAAGATAGGCGCGGTACAAGGGAGTAGACAAGAGCAAGGTCGGACGTAGCAGAAGGTCGGGGCAGGCAGCAAGGATCGTAGTCAGGGGCAACGGCAGGAGGTCTGGAACACAGGCTAGGAACACACTGGGAAACGCTTTCACTGGCACGATGGCAACAAGATCCGGCAAGGAAGGGAAGGGGAAGTGAGGTTATATAGGGAAGTGCACAGGTGAATTCACTAATTAGAACCAGGCGCCAATCAGCGGCACACTGGCCCTTTAAATCGCAGAGACCTGGCGCGCACGCGCCCTAGGGAGCGGGGCCGCGCGCGCCGGGACAAGACCGACGGAGAGCGAGTCAGGTACGGGAGCCGGGATGCGCATCGCGAGCGGGCGTCTGCCGCATAGCGAATCGCATCCCGGCTGGGAGAGGTATCGCAGCGCACCCGGTCAGCAGGTCTGACCGGGGCGCTGCAATTGCGAGAATGTTGCGAGCGCTCCGGGGAGGAGCGGGGACCCGGAGCGCTCGGCGTAACAATTTCCTGATGTTCAGTGGTGTAATCTAGCATTCTGCTGCCCTAGGCCAACCCACGATGCAGATGTATGATTAATATATGTATAAAAGTTATGTGTGTAACTGATGTACAGCCCATGTAGGTATGATACATGTATGACTGGTGTAAAGTATAAATCTGATTGATTGATTGATGCATGACTGATACATTATATGTATGATTGAAATACATTCTATGGAGGTATTATGGCTGTATGACTGATGTGCAGGATATGTATGCATATATATAGTATATATGTATATGACTGGTGTGTGTGTATGTATGATAGATGTGTGTATGCATGATAGATGTAAGACAGGTGTATGTATGATAGATGTGTGTATGTCTGTATGAAAAATGTATGATAGATGTCTATATGACTGGCGTATGATAGATTTATGATAGATGTGTGTATGATGCACAAATCTATTATGCATACACATGTCTATCATGCATATATCTATCATCCATAGACACAGCTATCATACACCAGTAATACACACAACTATCATGCATGCTTAAGTATACTGTACATCAGTCATATATCTATCATGCATACATATACTGTATGACTGATGTACAGTATACCTATGTCAGTATACCTATGTAAGATGGATGGGGAACTGATGTCCATGTATGGCCCTGGTAGGGCAGTGAGGATGGAGCTTTCATGGCAGTGGTGACAATGAGGAGCACTGTATGGAGGAGCCCTGCCAGCCATATACACAGGTCCATAACCTGCTGCCCCCTCACCTCAAGGTGCATTTTCACTTCTTCCCCCCTGCAGATGTATGCACAACACCCACTCAATGGCAGATGCTTTAAGTCACTGGGAGCAGTGGAGTGGTCTGTGATGCATTATGGGATGGTATTTCTTCCACCACCCTTAAACTGCCACCATAGGCCTTGGCCTGTTGACTGTTGTAAATATGCCACTGTTATGGTCACAGGCCTAGGTATAAAAAGATCAGTGGAAAGATCTCTGTACTGTCCATTCATAAATTTGTGCATTGTAACCAGATTGCCCCTAAGACATCTCTTTTCCAAACTGAATATCCTCCAAATTTAATAACCTGTTTTGGTACTGATGTCCACCGTTCCCTTTATCACCTTGGTTGCCCTTGTCTGCATCCATGCTAGTGTCCTCCGATTGGCTAAGCAAGAATATCCATGTGACGTCCCCAAATCAGGAAGTGTAAATCATAGAGGAAAATTACATTAAATTTATATTATGCCGCTACAAAAAATAGTTTGACCAGAACCTAATCTTTAGACAATGATATTTAGGGCTGTATTTCAATTGTTCATGAAAATTTAGTGTATGTTTTGATAAGGCCATAAGTTAAATAATAAAATTCTGTCTGCTTACAGCTACTTCTAGGCGGACATCAGGGCTTACTGTGAATTTTTTTTTTTTATGGGTTTTAATATATAAAAGTCTGCAATTTTTTTAATGACTTTTAGTAGTGGCTCCATGACCATATAGGGATTTTGAAACTCTGAATTACAAAAAATGAGTTGCTGCCACAAGATCACGCCACAAATTTATAAATGCATTTTTTCGTGTTTTTTTTCTTTGTGTTTTCTCAATTTAGGTCAAATTTAATCTACATGTTACTCTAATAGATTATGGTATTGATTTCAAAGCTGTGTATGTTAAACATCAAAAGGTTTGTTTCATCAGAGGTTAAATAAGTTTAAAAATCATTTTGTTGCAATAGATAATGTAAAACTAATAGGTAATTGTGTGTTTCCAATATTTTTCCCCCCTGGGAAAGTTTTTAATGATAAAAAATAAATAGCTACATTTTAAAAGTGAACAAAAACATTTACCTTCTATAGACATAAACCATCTCAGTCATTTGGAAAACTTTTCGACATGTCTCAGAGATATGTAAATTGTTGTATTCAGTTGGGGCCTCTAAGTGCTGAGACCCCCCACTTATGATCTCATTATATTGCAGGAGACTGCACAATAGACTTAAAATGGAGCCCATCTAGTTGCTTCTCCTCTGTCCAATGATCAGTGGATGTCTCAACACTGTGACCCAGACAAATAAAAACTTTCTGTGACCTATCGAAAGTGTTTCCAATTGACAGGGACACTTTAAGCCTATATAATAATAATAGAAGGGGGGGGGGGATTTGATCCCCTGCTGATTCTGAACATTTGCCCACTGTCAAAGAAATGATCAGTCTATAATTGTAATGGTCGGTTTATTTGAACAGTGAGAGCCACAATAGCAACAAAATAATCCAGAAAAATGCATTTTTAAAAACTGATGCATTGATTTGCATATTATTCAGTGAAACAAGTATTTGATCCCCTATCAATCAGTAAGATGCCTGGCTCCCAGGTGTCTTTTAAACAGGTAGCGAGCTGAGATTAGGAGCACTCTCTTAAAGGGAAGGCTCCTAATCTCATCTTGTTACCTGTAAAAAGGCACCCGTCTACAGAAGTAATCAACCAATCAGATTCCAAACTCTTCACCATGACCAAGACTAAAGAGCTGTGTAAGGATGTCAGAGACAAGATTGTACACAAAGACCATCGCCAAGCAGCTTGTTGAGTAGTTTGGAAACAATTGGTAAAACACTACGCTGTAAAGTACTAAAATCCTGCAGCACCTGCAAGGTCCTTCCGCTCAAGAAAACACATGTACAGTCTGTCTGAAGTTTGCCAATGAACCTCTGAATGATTTAGATGTGTACTAGTGTTGTTCTAATGATGCAAATGATTGCAAGGGTTGCCATATCAACACGTCTATGTGAGCACTGAGCTAGCCAGCCCCGGGCATCTGCACCGAAGCACTTTACTACTACAATCACTTTATCCATGTCTTTATTGAGAATTGTTTGCTATTTTTGCACAAGTTGCCATATCAGTGCTATATAACTAAGAGCAAGAAACAGGTGCAGCACTAGATCAAGAAATGGTGAGTGACCCACTGACATGGCACATGTGATAGGTTACCACTGCATCCAGTGATTGGCTGAGCGGCACATTCTTGTGTTGAACAGTAAAGATCTGGCACAGCTGTAATGGCAACAGTGGGGTATTATGGTAGGTGAGCATCGCCAGACAAAGCCTTTAAAAAAGAGAATAAACTTGACATTACATCCAGCTGCCTGTCCATGTAGTCTGTTTTACTTCAAGGATGAAAGAAGTTAAATAGGAAAACATGCAATTCCCAATACTTTCTGGTAAAAATAGAAATTTGCAGATGTTGATTTTGGGTCTTCTGTGTGATTTCAACACAAAGTACAATAGACACTTTATTAACTGCTGTGATTGCCGTAGGAAAACATGGCCGGTATTGGACATGACATTTAAAGAGAGAAATAGTTGTGCAATTAATCAGGTCACAAACAATAGCGAAGCATCTGATTAATAATTTCCACTACTGCTGCCAATACATCATTTGCTGGAAAGGTTTTTTTTTTTTTTTTACAGCTGGGAATTAGTGGAATTTGTCAATACACAGAGAGTGAATAAATATTTATAGAAATTTTATTATGAGATGGATAAAGCGATGATTAGTTGTATTACCATATGAGCAATGGAGAAGAGGTTTCAAGATACAGATCAGCCATTCTTACATGCCTGAACTCTGATCTCGTTCCTTTCCTGTGGACACTTGCTTGTACAACATAGTGCTACAAGCTTAGCCATGTTTTCACCAGCACACCTGCGAAACGGACAACTTAAAAAATGAATTGGCTTTCAAAGTAAATTGAAAAAATGTCATAACTAGTTAAAAACATTAATTGCATAAAATTGGAATTTTGACACAGCCCGAGAGGTTAACCCAGTAGTGTCTCCAGCTGGCCTCTGTGTGGGGATTATCTCTTAATAATGCTACATCTGCAATGCACATCTATTACTGTGACCGCATGTGAGATCTCGAAAATCCCCTGAAAAGCTGGAGACATTTTAATCATAGATTTTGCAGTATTTCCATGCCAAATGAGAAATTAGTGACAACGTGAAGGAAACATATTATGAACTCTGGGGACTAATGATTCTAAGGATGAACTAATGTTATTATGGGTAACTGAAGAAAGGAAGGGTTGGCCTTATGTGACCCTGTATGTCAGTGATTTAGAATTCACAGGATTGAGGTGTAAATTACTGCCAGAAATATTTGTAACATCATTGTTGCTTAGAACCTGCTAAATTCTTTTGATGGATTAGGGTAAAATAGGTTTAATAATAAAAATAATACTAAGGTGGATATACTGTAGTTTTAGTAATATAGATCTTTTTTCATTCAGTGCAAAAAGCCTCATTAACACTGCCAAAGAGGCAGATGGCCTGTTGAGCCCAACCTCTAAGGGTGGGTATATCAGTTGGATTGCCTGTGGTAATGGCATCTTCAGAAAGATCTAAGATCTTAGTAAGTGGACCTAAAAGGTCTAAAAAATTGTCCTGGCATAAGGCAAAACTGCGGTAAATACCCTTTTTTGAGTTTTTTTTGCCCGACTTTTGTATGTACTTAACAAGCATAGGGTCTAATTCTGGGGTTTGTGCTGCATTCATAGAGATTGTTGGTGTTGGGCGCTCAGCCCAAAGACCCTTACGTATCCAATGTGAAATGAACCGCTCCACTTGGGGATTTGGGGTCCATTCTCCAGAGCGGTGATGTTTGATAAGTGTGGAATCAAAGAATGGGACTCCTAAGCTTTCTAGCACAGCTAAGTCTGAGAATAAGGTATCATCATACATAGATTTACTGCCCTCCGATTCATTTGGATTTTAAGAGGGGTCATTAGAATCTGAATAATCAGAATAGTCAAATAGTCAAATCATTGTCAGAGTCATCAATTTTAGAGTCTTCAATATATGAATCAGGTTTGGACCATTTAGAGACTTTATTAACCCGAATATCATAGACCTCCTCTTGGGTAGAGGGTTGATGATGCAACATAGAGGTATCTGCAAAATGGCTGTGAGATGTATGCATGCCGTCATAGGTTTCCGGACCCATTTCTTTAACATTAGGCTTTCTGTGTTTGAGAGAAATGTGGTCGTCATCATTTGTATGCCTTTTTATGAGGAATAGTCTGAGATATTGCCATGAAAACAGACTTTGCTACTGAATCATGCATAGTAGCCATAGCATTATTAACTGCGGTTGTGACTGACCTTCACACTGTCTGGTCAACCAATTCCTGTATTTGGTCATCTAAGGCTTCTTTCACACTATGAAGTTCACCCGTTATTAAACATCCGTTTTCTGTGTAAAAAAATGGACGTTTAATAACGGATGAAATAATGGGTGCTAACGGCTGAATAAATATTCATCCCTAAAGACCCGTTATCCCTCATGTATGGCTGAACACCTCTGCCTACAGACTCCCACAGCCCGGGACCACTACTACTCCCATCATGGAACAGACTTGTTTCCATGATGGGAGTAATAATTCCCTAGCTGGGGGAGTTTGCAGACAGCTGGGGAAGCTACAATGGTGTTTGTGCTACCCCCATAATGGAACAGAGTCTGTTCTATGATGGGAGTTGTAGTACAGGGGCTGTGGGATTGATCGCACCGGGTTTCACTCGATGTGATCAGAAGTTTTTAAGCAGGGGAGCGGGCAGAAAGCTCTGCAACCCTGAAATGTATCAGTGTGTTTTAACTTTCATTTTTAAATCCCCCGCAGGGAGCCCTGAATGGCCGGTACCCCGAGGAGCCAATCAGGGCTCTCAGCGGTAGATTTAAAAATGAAAATTGTGAGTAGCAGGGGCCATATGTATATTAAAAGTGCTGTGGGAGGCAAGATATATAGCGCTGCAGGGGGGGGGGGGGGGGGGGGGGGGAGTCAGAAATATAGCCTATATATCTAGCCCCCCAGCGGCGCATTAGATATGACCCCTGCCAGCGCATTAAATATATACCACCCTCCAGCGCATTAAATATATACCCCCCGCCAGCACATTAGATATATACCCCCCGCAGCGCATTCTAGCAGCAGCATCGGCCGCCTGATGCTGCTGATAGAAATACTTTTCATACACAGTGCTGCAGCTGCATATGTATATAGAAGCACTGGGGGGGGCAGATAACACTATATGTCTGCACTCCCCAGCACTTATATATATATATACCCCTGCTATTAATGAAAAGTATTTCTATAGGGAGCGCATAGCGTCAGGAGACGGCTGCTGGCACTATGCGCTGCTAACAGAAATACTTTCCATTAATAGCCTGCAGGGGTATATGTATATAGAAGCTCTGGGGGGACAGACATATAGCGTTATCTGCCCCCCCCCCCCCCCCACACAGCGCTTCTATATACATATGCTGACACTGCGCTATGTATGAAAAGTATTTCTGCTAGAATGCTTTTCACATATAGCGCTGCAGTGGCACAGGTATGTATATAGAAGCGCTGCGATGCTACATTATGAATGCGCTGGCGGGGGGTATATATTTAATGTGCCGGTGGGGGGTATATATTTAATGCGCCGGCAGGGGGTATATATTTAATGCACTGGCGGGGTTATATATTTAATGCGCTGGTGGGGGGGTATATATTTATTAATGCGCCAGTGGGGGTCATATCTAATGCGCTGCTGGGGGGCTAGATATATAGGCTATATGTCTGCCCCCCCCCTGCAACGCTATATATCTTGCCCCCACAGCGCTTTTAATATACATATGGCCCCTGCTACTCACAACGTTCATTTTTAAATCTCCCTCTGAGAGCCCTGATTGGCTCCTCTGCACCGACCAATCATGGCTCCCAGCAGGGGATTCAAAAATGAAAGTTAAAACACACTGATACATCACAGGGTTGTGGACCATGCCGCCCGCTCCCCTGCTTAATAACTTCAGATCGCATCGGGTCTCAGAAGTGATACCCGCTGAGATCAATCCCTCAGCCCCTGTACTACAACCCCCATCATGGAATAGACTGTTCCATGATGGGGGTAGTAGTACAAACACTAATGTAGCCTCCCCAGCTGTCTGCAGACTCCCGCAGCTAGGGAATTACTACTCCCATCATGGAAACAAGTCTGTTCCATGATGGGAGTAGTAAAAGTCCCTCAGCACTGCAGGAGTCTGCTGATGTCACCTCTTCTGAGCATGCTCAGTAAAAATAACGTCAGTTATAATATCAGCCATTAACGGGTTTATTTTCTAACATACGTCGGCCATAGACTTCAATGTTAAAAATAACATCAGTTAATTTACCCCTTTCTTGTGACGGGCGAAAAATTAGTGCATGTCACGTTATTTCTCCCGTCACAACTAACGTCCGTTTATAATGACAGGCTATAACGGGTGATAACAGGTAAACGAAAAAACCCATTGACTTCAATGGGGTTGTTTAACGGACGTTAATAATTATTTTACTAACGTACGTTTATTAACGGGTGAACTTCATAGTGTGAAAGCAGCCTAAGACATATACAGATTCATCAGATTTTGGTTTTTCAGAAGACATGTCTTAGTCTCTGTCTCTCTCTCTATATATATATATATATATATATATATATATATATATATATATATATATATTATGTAAATCGTTTATAATATATTTAATGAATTAATGATAATAAAGAAATATAGTAGATAGAATAAATAATCATATATATATATATATATATATATATATATATATATATATATATATATATATATATATAGCATATTGGACAATAATAAGGGTGAGGTAAATTTATATATGATAAATTTAGTCAGACAATGCTGTAATGTCCTGAAAAGGACACTGGGAAGCAAGCTGAGGAGAAATTATTTAATGACAGGAGATGGGAAGGACGGACGTCACCGAAGTGCTGCTCTGTGAGGAGGAGCGCACTGACTGACAGAAAGGGGGGGAAGAACGGATGGCTAGTTGATGGCTGAGAGCGCCGAAACAAAGAAAGAGAGTGAACGGTGTCACAAGAAACTATGTGAGAGGGAGAAAACAAGTGAGGAAGGGAGTATAAAAGTAATGGAGATTAGTGTTGATAAGAAAGGGGGGAAAAAGGTGAATATGGAAGATGGTTATATGAAGAAGGGGGGGGGGGTTGTATGTTAGAAGAAAGAATATAAATGTTTATTAACAGAAAGGGGGATAGAAAGGACAATATGGAGAGTGAGTTAATCACATTGCAGATAAAGTGAATAATAAATTACTACAAGGTACTTATCTGTATCTTTAACAGTGAAGAAAGAGGAAGTTACCCCAGTTACAGCTCCTTTTATGACATGGGAGATGCTCTCATTGGTTTTTATCAGTACATAGCATGTTTAATTGCAACATTGTACCTACATTTTTTCTTATTATTATTGTAAAAATGTTTTAATATTAACTGCTAATTTTCTGCAGTAAAGAAAGTTTTGCAGAATGCGAGGTCTCCTGTCTTTCTATAAAATGGTGGCAGCCAATCCCCGCTGTCAGCCAGAAATATGAATTTATATTCACATCACTGGCCAGCCGAAGTACAGAGCAGAGCCGTTCTGCATCTCAGGGATGAAGGACGATCGCAGCGGGTGTCAGCACACTCAGCTCCATGCTGGGAGCTCTAATACCTGCATTAATAGACAGATCGCAGTGAGTGTCACTTCTGACACCTGTTGCGAACTGTCTATTAATGCAGGTATTACAGCTCCAAGCATGGAGCAGAGTGTGCTCCATGTTGGTAGCAGTAGTACCTGCAGTTAAGGAAAGATCACAATGGGTGTCACTTCTGACACCCGCTGCGATCCTCCTGTATAATGTATACATGCAGGATGGCGGGTGGCCACTCTTCTATGGTCCCCTGCACTGACATATATATATATATATATACACACACACACCTATTCATATTTCCCACAGAGAGTTGTGATTGGCTGGAACCATGCGGCCAATCACAGCTCTCTGTAGGAAATATGAATAGGGCTATAGTATACGACCATAGAACCATAGAAGACCATACAAGAGCGGCCAGCAACCCACCCGCATCTTTGCGTTATACAGGAGGATCGCAACGGGTGTCAGAAGTGACACCCAGGGCAATCTGTCAATTAATACATAGTAACATAGTTCATAAGGTTGAAAAAAGACCAGAGTCCATCAAGTTCAACCTATAACCCTAATCAGTCCCTACTGAGTTGATCCAGAGGAAGGCAAAAAAAACCTCATACCAGAGGTAAAAATTCCTTCCTGACTCCTGAATAAATCCCTGGATCAACGTTCTGTCCCTATAAATCTAGTATACATTACCAGCGATGTTATTATTCTCCAAAACTGCATCCAGACCCCTTTTGAACTCTTTTACAGAGTTCACCATGACCACCTCCTCGGGCAGAGAATTCCACAGTCTCACTGCTTTTGCAGTAAAGAACCCCCTGTCTGTGCTGGTGTAGAAACCTTCTTTCTTCTAAACGTAGAGGATGCCCCCTTGTTATAGATACAGTCCTGGGTATAAATAGATCATGGGAGAGATCTCTGTAAGGTCCCCTGATATATTTATATATAGTTATTAGGTCTCCCCTAAGCCTTCTTTTTTCTAAACTAAATAACCCAAATTCTGATAATCTTTCTGGGTACTGTAGTCCTTCCATTCCCTGTATTACCCTGGTTGCCCGTCTTTGAACCCTCTCCAGCTCCACTATATCTTTCTTGTACAGTGGTGCCCAGTACTGTACACAGTATTCTATGTGTGGTCTGACTAGTGATTTGTACAGTGGTAGAATTATTTCCTAGTCGTGGGCATCTATGCCCCTATTGATGCACCCCATGATTTTATTTGCCTTGGCAGCAGCTGCCCAACACTTGTCACTACAGCTAAATTTACTGTTAACTAAGACTCCTAAGTCCTTTTCCACATCAGTCGTCCCAAGTGTTCTCCCATTTAATACATAATCCCAGCCCGGATTTTTCTTCCCCATGTGCATTACCTTACATTTATCAGTGTTGAACCTCATCTGCCCCTTCCCAGCCCAAACCTCCAACCTATCCAGATCCATTTGTAACAGTGCACTGTCCTCTATTGTGTTGACCGCTTTACAGAGTTTAGTATCATCTGCAAAGATTGCTACTTTACTACTCAACCCCTCTACAAGGTCATTAATGAATATATTAAATAGAACAGGACCCAAGACTGACCCCTGTGGTACCCCACTAGTAACAGTCACCCAATCAGAATAAGTACGATTAATAACCACCCACTGTTTCCTATCACTGAGCCAGTTACTTACTTACACACATTCTCCCGCAGCCCAATTCTTCTTATTTTATGCACCAACCATTTATGTGGCACCGTATCAAATGCTTTGAAAAAATCCAGATATATGACATCCAGCTATTGCCCCTGGTCAAGTCTGGAGCTCACCTCCTCATAAAAGCTGATCAGGTTAGTTTGACAGGATGGATCCCTCATAAACCCATGCTGATATGATGGTCATACATTTATTTTTATCAAGATACTCCAAAATAGCATCTCTTAGAAAACCCTCAAACAATTTACATACAACGGAGGTTAAACTAACAGGTCTATAATTCCCGGGGTCACCTTTTGACCCCTTTAGGACGGAGCCCATTTTCACCTCTAGGACGAAGCCCTTTTTTGCAAATCTGACCACTGTCACTTTAAACATTAATAACTCTGGAATGCTTTTAGTTATCATTCTGATTCTGAGATTGTTTTTTCGTGACATTCTACTTAAACATAGTGGTAAATTTTTGTGGTAACTTGCATCCTTTCTTGGTGAAAAATCCCCAAATTTGATGAAAAAATTAAAAATTTAGCATTTTTCTAACTTTGAAGCTCTCTGCTTTTAAGGAAAATGGATATTCCAAATAATTTTTTTTTGGATTCACATATACAACATGTCTACTTTATGATTGCATCATAAAATTGACGAGTTTTTACTTTTGGAAGACAACAGAGGACTTCAAAGTTCAGCAGCAATTTTCCAATTTTTCACAAAATTTTCAAACTCGCAATTTTTCAGGGACCAGTTCAGGTTTAAAGTGGATTTGAAGGGTCTTCATATTAGAAATACCCCATAAATGACCCCATTATAAAAACTGCACCCCCAAAGTATTCAAAATGACATTCAGTAAATGTTTTAACCTTTTAGGTGTTTCACAGGAAAAGCAGCAAAGTGAAGGAGAAAATTCAAAATCTTCATTTTTTACACTCGCATGTTCTTGTAGACCCAATTTTTGAATTTTTAGCCCAATTTCTCTCGAGTAAGCACATACCTCATATGTCTATGTAAAGTGTTCGGCGGGCACAGTAGAGGGCTCAGAAGCGAAGGAGCGACAAGGGGATTTTGGAGAGTACGTTTTTCTGAAATGGTTTTTGGGGGCATGTCGCATTTAGGAAGCCCCTATGGTGCCAGAACAGCATTAAAAAAAACACATGGCATACCATTTTGGAAACTAGACCCCTTGAGGAACATAACAAGGAATAAAGTGAGCCTTAATACCCCACAGGTGTTTCACGACTTTTACATATGTAAAAAAAAAAAAAAAAAAAATTCACAAAAATGTGGGTTTTCCCCCAAATTTCACATTTTTGCAAGGGTTAATAGCAGAAAAGACCCCCCAAAATTTGTAACCCCATCTCTTCTGAGTATGGAGGTACCCCATAAGTGGACCTGAAGTGCACTGCGGGCGAACTACAATGCTCAGAAGGGAAGGCATCATATTTTGCTTTTTGAGAGCAAATTTTGCTCGGGGGGCATGTCGCATTTAGGAAGCACCTATGGTGCCAGAATAGCAAAATAACCCCCACATGGCATACCATTTTGGAAACTAGACCCCTCACAGAATGTAATGAGGGGTACAGTGAGCATTTACCCCCCACTGGTGTCTGACAGATCTTTGGAACAGTGGGCTGTGCAAAATTTTTCATTTTCACTGACCACTGTTCCAAAGATCCGTCAGACACCTGTGGGGTGTAAATTCTCACTGCACCCCTCATTACATTCCTTGAGGGGTGTAGTTTCCGAAATGGGGTCACATGTGGGGTTTTTTTTTTTTTGCGTTTGTCAAAACCGCTGTAACAATCAGCCACCCCTGTGCAAATCACCTCAAATGTTCATGGCGCACTCTCCCTTCTGGGCCTTGTTGTGCGCCCCCAGAGCACTTTGCGCCCACATATGGGGTATCTCCGTACTCGGGAGAAATTGCGTTACAAATTTTGGGGGGCGTTTCTCCCTTTTACCTCTTGTGAAAATGAAAAGTATAGGGCAACACCAGCATGTTAGTGTAAATTTTTTCATTTTTTTACACTAACATGCTGGTGTAGACCCCAACTGTTCCTTTTCATAAGGGGTAAAAGGAGAAAAAGCCCCACAAAATTTGTTAGGCAATTTCTCCCGAGTACGGCCATACCCCATATGTTGCCTTGAAATACGACAGGGCTCCAAAGTGAGAGCACCATGCGCATTTGAGGCCTGAATTAGGGACTTGCATAGGGGTGGACATAGGGGTATTCTATGCCAGTGATTCCCAAACAGGGTGCCTCCAGCTGTTGATAAACTCCCAGCATGCTTGGACAGTCAATTGCTGTCCAGAAATGCTGGGAGTTTTTTTTTTTTGCAACAGCTGGAGGCTCCATCTTAGAAACACTGCCATACAATACGTTTTTCATTTTTATTGGGGAGGGGGGTGGTGGGGGTGGGGCAGTGTACGTGTGTATGTGTAGAGTTTTACTCTTTATTTTATGTTAGTGTAGTGTTTTTAGGTTACATTCACACTGGAGGCAGAATACACTGAGTCTCCCGCTAGGAGTTTGAGTTGCGGCAGAAAATTTGCCGCTGCTCAAATTTGTAGCGGGGAACTCACTGTAATCTACCGCCAGTGTGAATGTAGCCTGTACATTCACACGGGAGGGGGGTCAAAACTACAACTCCCAGCATGCAGACCATGCATGCTGGGAGTTGTAGTTTTGCAACAGCTGGAGGCACACTGGCTGGAAAACCTTGAGTTAGGTTCTATGACCTAACTCAGTATTTTCCAACCAGTGTGCCTCCAGCTGTTGCAAAACTGCAACTCCCAGCATGTACTGATTGCGGAAGGGCATGCTGGGAGATGTAGTTATGCAATGGCTGGAGGCACGCAAGTACAACTCCCAGCATGCCAAGACAGCCTTATGCTGTTCCTGAATGCTGGGAGTTGTAGTTTTGCAAGATTTAGAGGGGTTCAAGTTGTAAATCACTGTGCAGTGGTCTCAAAATTGTGGCCCTCCAGATGTTGCAAAACTACAACTCGCAGCATGCCCAGACAGCAAACTGCTGTCTGGGCATGCTGAGAGTTGTAGTTTTGCAACATCTGGAGGGCTACAGTTTGAGACCACTTAGTGATCTACAACCTGAACCCCTCTAAATATTGCAAAACTACAAGTCCCAGCATGCCCACACAGCAAACAGCTGTCTGGGCATGCTGGGAGTTGTAGTTTTGCAACATCTGGAGGGCCACGGTTTAGAGACCACTGTAAACTGTGGCCCTCCGGATGTTGCTAGGCAACAACTCACCTAGCAGGACCCGGAAGCCGCCGCCGCCGCACGTGGGGGATCCCCGCATGGAGGATCGCGCTCCGGGATCCAGGTAGGGACCTTCGGCGCCGACCTTCCCTGGACGGTTCCCCCGTTTTGCCCGGACACCGACAGGTGGGCAAAGCGGGGGAACCGAACTTTAACCCCCCCTCCCCCGGTCTGCTATCGGTCGGTCGCCCGGCCGACCAATAGCAGGGATAGGAGGGGTGGCACCCCTGCCACCAAACTCCTATCCCTTTAGGGGGATCGAGGGTGTCTCGGACACCTACGATCCCTCTTATTTTCCGGGTCACCCGGTCACCAGTGACCCATATGACCCGGAATCGCGCAGATCGCAGGTCTGAATTGACCTGCGATTTGCACGCATCGTGGTCATGGGGTGGTCTCAGGACCCCCCTCGGCGATGTGCCGGGATGCCTGCTGTTAGATAACAGCAGTCATCCCGGCCCGATCACCGCTACCGGTGCCGTGGCGCTCCCGGAACCCCGCGATGTACATGTACGTCGCCGCGCGCCAAGTGACACTTCGCGGTGCCGTACATGTACGTCGTTCGTCGTGAAGGGGTTAAATATTGGCACCACATTTGCCATGCGCCAGTTCTGGGGAACAGTCCCCGTTACTATAGAGTCCCTGAATATTAAAAATAGGGGTCTGTCTATTACATTACTTACTTCCTTTAGAACACATGGGTGAATGCCCTGGGGACCTGGGGATTTGTCTATTTTGATTTTCTGTAGGCGGCACTGTACTTCTTCCTGGGTTAGACAGATGACCTGTACTGGGGAGTTTACCTTATCTTGCTGTATTTCACCTGGCATTTCATTTTCCTCGGTCAATACAGTGGAGAAGAATTTGTTTAATATATTAGCTTTTTCCTGATCCCCATCTATAATTTCATCCTCATCATTTTTGAAAGTGTCTACACTTTCATTTTTGACCTTTTTGCTATTAATATAGTTAAAGGGTACCTCTCATCAAAAAAACTTTTGATATATTATAGATTAATGTATGGAGAATAACTTTACAATTGCATGTTATTAAAAAAATATGCTTCTTTCTATTTAATTTTCCACTTTGAAGAAATGACCACTAGGGGTCTCCCTACCAGTCCGGCAGCAAGCATTTCAGACTCATGCTGGAGTCCTAAACACTGCGAGCTGCCAGTCTGCTTTGTTAACAAAAGAGAACACTCAGACCTGCCAGCCTTCTTTGTTCACAGCCTGTCAGAAATACTTGCTGACATGACTGATCGGAAAAAATACAATAGAAAGAAGCATATTTTTCATTAACATGCTATTGGAAAGTTATTCAACATTCATTAATCTAAAATATATCAAAAGTTTATTTGATGAGAGGTACCCTTTAATGAACATTTTGGGTTTAGTTTCACTCTCTTTGGCAATGAATCTTTCTGTCTCTATGTTTGTGGCTTTTAACAGTTTTTTTTTTTTTTTACATATTTTACATTTTTCTCTATAGCTTTTTAATGCTTTTTCACTGCCGTCCTGTTTTAGTAGCTTAAATGCTTTATTTTTGTAATTTATTGCCCCCTTAACATTTTTATTCATCCATATTGGTTTTCTTTTATTTCTGACCCTTTTATTCCCATAAGGTATATACATCTTACAGGAAGAATTTAAGGACGCAGGATTTTTCAGTTTTTGCATTTTCGTTTTTTCCTCCTTACCTTTTAAAAATCATAACCCTTTCAATTTTCCACCTAAAAATCCATATTATGGCTTATTTTTTGTGTCACCAATTCTACTTTGCAGTGACATTAGTCATTTTACCCCAAAATCTACGGCGAAATGGAAAGAAAAATCATTGTGCGACAAAATCGAAGAAAAAACGCCATTGTGTAAATTTTGGGGGCTTCCGTTTCTAAGCAGTGCATATTTCGGTAAAAAGGATACCTTATTATTCTGTAGGTCCATACGGTTAAAATGGTACCCTACTTATATAGGTTTCATTTTGTCGTACTTCTGGAAAAAAAATCATTACTACATGCAGGAAAATTTATACGTTTAAAAGTGTCATCTTCTGACCCCTATAACTTTTTTATTTTTCCACATACAGGGCGGATTTTTTGCGCCATGATCTGAAGTTTTTATCGGTACCATTTTTGTTTTGATCTGACTTTTTGATCGCTTTTTATTCATTTTTAATGGTATAAAAATTGACCAAAAATATGCTTTTTTGGAATTGGGATTTTTTTTACGCGTACGCCATTGACCGTGGGGTTTAATTAACTATATATTTTTATAGTTCGGACATTTACGCACGTGGCGATACCACATATGTTTATTTTTATTTACACAGTTTTATTTTTTTATGGGAAAAGGGGGGTGATTCAAACTTTTATTAGGGAAGGGGTTAAATGATCTTTATTAACACTTTTTTTTTTTTGCAATCTTATAGCCCCCATAGGGACCTATAACACTGCACACACTGATCTTTTACACAGATCACTGGCGTGTATTAACACGCCTGTGATCAGTGTTATCGGCGCTTGACTGCTCCTGCCTGGATCTCAGGCACGGAGCAGTCATTTGCCGATTGGACACCGAGGAGGCAGGTAAGGGCCCTCCCGGTGTCCTGTAAGCTATTCGGGATGCCGCGATTTCACCGCAGCTGTCCCGAACAGCCCGACTGAGCAGCCGAGATAGTTTCACTTTCACTTCAGACGCGGCGGTCAGCTTTGATCGCCGCGTCTGAAGGGTTAATACAGGGCATCACCACGATCGGTGATGTCCTGTATTAGCCGCGGGTCCCGGCCGTTGATGGCCGCCGTCCTTCGTCCTTAGTCGTTAAGGGGTTAAAATATTCTTAAAAGTCTCCCATTTAGTGTGTGTATTCTTGTTTTTGAGGACATTATCCCAATTTATATTGTTAAGGGCTTCTCTGAGTCGATCAAACTTTGCCTTCCTAAAGTTCATTGTTTTTGTGGCCCCTCGAGAGATTCCCTTATTGAAGAACAAGTTATAATGTATTATATTATGTTTACTATTTCCTAGGTTTCCTTCTACATGCACATTAATTACTCTTTCAGGTCTGTTGGTTAATATTAACTCTAGTAGGGCGCCCCCTCTGGTCGGGCCTGCACCATTTGGGACAGATGATTGTCTTTAGCTATAGTCAGAAACCTGTTTTCTTTATGAGATTCACAGGTCTCAGTCTCCCAGTTTATATCAGGATAGTTAAAGTCCCCCATTATTATCACATCATTCTGATTGGCTGCCTTCTTTATTTGCCTCAGTAATTGATCTTCTGGCTCTTCCATTATGTTTGGTGGCTTATAGCAAACCCCTATCAGAATTTATTTTTTATTTTTATCTCAATTTTTTTTTTATTTCTACCCATAATGACTCCACATCACTCCCGTACATCCTATCTTCAGACTGGACTTTACATAAAGACAAACTCCTCCCCCTTTCCATTTTGTCCGATCTACTACTCCAATAATGGAACAGTGTGTTCCATGATGGAAGAAATAGTACTACCTAAAAAAAAATTATAAAGAAAAAAAAAAAAGGGAAACAAGTTAAAAACACACACACTTTATTCAACACATTATTAAAATACATTATTAATAAAGTTTAACAAAATTAACAAATATATAATTTTTACATTTAAAGGAAATCTGTCATCAGAATCACCCGCACTAAACCTGTTACACAGGCTTGTAGTGCGGGTGATCCTGATTAAAACGCTCCTTACCTGGTTAAAAATGGTTCAGCGGTTCTTAAGATATTTTTATTTTTAGTTTCCTGTTATTCCCTGGCTTGGGACTCAGTGGGAGGTGTTATCATCTGGGACTCGGCCACACGTCATTCTAGCTGGGCGGAGCTGCCGCCCGGCTCATGAATATTCATGAACTTATCCTCGCGGCCCTCCCCACCAGACCTAGAAAAAGGAGTTAGACTACGAGGATAAGGTCATGAATATTCATGAGCCGGGCGGCAGCTCCGCCCAACTAGAATGACGTGTGGCCTAGTCCGAGATGATAACACCTCCCACTGAGTCCCAAGCCAGGGAATAACAGAAAACTAAAAATAAAGATATCTTAAGAACCACTGAACCATTTTTAACCAGGTAAGGAGCGTTTTAATCAGGATCACCCGCACTACAAGCCTGTGTAACAGGTTTAGTGCGGGTGATTCTGATGACAGATTTCCTTTAAATGGCCCCTTTCTAAATTTTTATTATTGTCAACTACATTTTTAGTGCCCTGCCCGTCCACATAAATTGATCCGTTTAAAAATTTATAAAATTTTGTTATAAAAAAGATCTTTTTTATAATTATTTTTAATGATACCTTTTTTTTAATAAAATTTCGTAGGGTATCTCCATCACTTGCAAAAATGCCAAAAACCACCTGCAAAAATGCCAAAGTTAAAACACACATGACGTTTTTCTTGGTGTTTTTTCACTCCCATAGACTTCTATGGGAGGAAAATGCCAAGATTTTCCTTTAACCCCTTAAGGACGCAGGACGTACTCAAACAGCCCTTTTTCTGAGTCCTTAATGACTCAGGACGTTTGAGTACGTCCTGTCAAATCCCGGCCACCCGCTGCTAGCCGGAGGGGAGCCGGTGCCCGATGTCTGCTGAAATCGTTCAGCAGGCTTGGCGGCATATTGCCCAGGGGGGTCATGACGACGATGGCTGCAGATCGCTGGACAATTCAGGTCAATCGGGTCTCCAGTGACCCGGTGACCCGGAATTACAGGCTGTTCGGGGCCGTCTCTGATGGCCCCGAACAGCCATAGCCAGCAGGGGTGAGGTGGCACTGGTGCCACCTTACGATCGCCCTGATTCGTCGGCCGGTTTACCGGCCGACCAATCAGGGCACCTACTGCGGGTGTCACTCCCGCAACCCGCTCTGCCCCTCTTCCGGAGGACGTGATCGGGTGCGGGAAGTGGACCACAGCAGCTGGGGACCCCAATCCCCGGCATCAATGTTGGGATCGGGGCCCCAGGAGCGGCGGCGGCGAGGGACTGACCTGCAGGGGCGGCGTGGATCAGCAGTTGAAGATGAGTGACAAGCCTCCTGCTGTTGCTTAGCAACAGCTCCCAGCATGCAAAAAGGGCATGCTGGGAGCTGTAGTTATGCAACAGCAGGAGGCAGACCACCACAAATCCCAGCATTCCCTTATGGGCATGCTGGGACTTATAGCTTTGCAACAGCTGGAGGCACATTTTTTCTATGGAAAAGTGTACCTTCAGCTGTTGTATAACTACAACTCCCAGCTTGCACAAACAGCTAAAGTGCATGCTGGGAGTTGTAGTGTTGCATCTGCTGGTTGCATAACTACAACTCCCGGCATGCCCGTTGGCTGTCGGTGACTGCTGAGAGTTGTAGTTTTGCAACAACTGAAGGCACACTGGTTGTGTTTTTTTTTACCTAACTCAGTGTTTCACGACCGGTGTGCGTCCAGCTGTTGCAACCTACAACTCCCAGCATGCACCGTACATGCTGGGAGTTGTAGTTTTGCAACAGCTGGAGGCACACTGGTTGTGAAACACCGAGTTAGGTCACAAACTCAGTTATACACAACCAGTGTGCCTACAGCTGTTGCAAAACTAAAACTCTCAGCATGTACAGTCTGTCAGTGCCCCCCCCCCCCCCCCAATGTGTACAAGGTACACTCACATGGGCGGAGGTTTACAGTAAGTATCCGGCTGCAAGTTTGAGCTGTGGCAAATTTTCTGCAGCAGCTCAAAGTGCCAGCGATAAACTACTGTGAACCCCCGCCCGTGCGACTGTACCCTAAAAACACTACACTACACTAACACAAAATAAAATAAAAAACACTACATATACACATACCCCTACACAGCCCCCCTCCCCTGCCCAATAAAAATGAAAAACGTCTGGTACGCCACTGTTTCCAAAACGGAGCCTCCAGCTGTTGCAAAAAAACTACTCCCAGTATTACCAGACAGCCACTGACTGTCCAGGCATGCTGGGAGTTTTACAACAGCTGGAGGCCCCCTGTTTGGGAATCACTGGCGTAGAATACCCCTATGTCCACCCCTATGCAAGTCCCTAATTTAGGCCTCAAATGCGCATGGCGCTCTCACTTTGGAGCCCTGTCGTATTTCAAAGCAACAGTTTAGGGTCACATATGGGGCATCACCATACTCGGGAGAAATTGTGTTACAAATTTTGGGGGGTATTTCCTGCTTTTACCCTTTATAAAATTTTAAATTTTGGGGAAAACAAGCATTTTAGGTAAAAAAAAAATTGTTTTTATATATATATGCAAAAGTCGTGAAACACCTGTGGGGTATAAAGGTTCACTTAACCCCTTGTTACATACCCCGAGGGGTCTAGTTTCCAAAATAGTATGCCATGTGTTTTTTTTTTGCTGTTCTGGCACCATAGGGGCTTCCTAAAGGTGACATGCCCCCCAAAAACCATTTGTCGCTCCTTCCCTTCTGAGCCCTCTACTGTGCCCACCGAACACTTTACATTAGACCTATGAGGTATATCCTTACTCGAGAAAAATAGCGTTTCAAATACAATAAAAAATTCTCACCTTTTTACCCCTTGCAAAAATTCAAAAATTGGGTCTACAAGAACATGTGATTGTAAAAAATGAAGATTGTGAATTTTCTCCTTCACTTTGCTGCTATTCCTGTGAAACACCTAAAGGGTTAAAACACTTACTGAATGTAATTTTGAATACTTTGGGGGGTGCAGTTTTTATAATGGGGTCATTTGTGGGGTATTTCTAATATGAAGACCCTTCAAATCCACTTCAAAACTGAACTGGTCACTGAAAAATAGTGAGTTTGAAAATTTTGTGAAAAATTTGAAAATTGCTGCTGAACTTTGAAGCCCTCTGGTGTCTTCCAAAAGTAAAAACTCATACATTTTATGATGCAAACATAAAGTAGACATATTGTATATATCTATTTATTTTGAATATCCATTTTTCTTACAAGGAGAGAGCTTCAAAGTTAGAAAAATGCAAAATTTTCTATTTTTTCATCAAATTTGGGGATTTTTCACCAAGAAAGGATGCAATTCGCCACAAAAATTTACCACTATGTTAAAGTAGAATATGTCACGAAAAAAAAAACTATCTTGGAATAAGAATGATAACTAAAAGCATTCCAGAGTTATTAATGTTTAAAATGACAGTGGTCAGAATTGCAAAAAATGGCCGAGTCCTTAATGGGAACCAATCATCAGATTTTACCCTATATAACGCTTGGCAAAGCATTATATAGGGTAAACTCTTTATTTACACCATTCCCGGGGGACGCTCCTGCCCCAGGGATGGTGAAGATATGAAGTTATAAACTAGTCACCGCCGCCGCCGTAAGTAGTCCCCTGGGCGGGGAGCTCCTCTTACCTACTCCCGTTCTTCTGCAGGCAGCGACGCCCCCTCCGCCTGATTGATGGGCCGCGTCATTGTTCCGCTTACGGAGCAGAGCGATGACGCGGCCCATCAATCAAGCGGAGGGGGCGTCGCTGCCGGCCGAAGAACGGGAGTAGGTGAGAAGAGCTCCCCGCCCAGGGGACTACTTACGGTGGTGGCGGTGAATGGTTTACAACTTCATATATTCACCATCCCTGGGGGCAGGAGCATCCCCGGGAATGGTGAAAATAAAGATTTTACCCTATATAATGCTTTGCCAAGCGTTATATAGGGTAAAATCTGATGATTGGTTCCCTTTAAGGTGAAAAAGGGCTAAGTCCTTAAGAGGTTAAACAACTTCAAAGTCTCAACAAGTGGTCGTTTTTGAAAAACTGCCAAGGAGCCAAAAATAGCTGAAAAATGCCATAAGGATTTAAAAAAACGCCAAACTGAAAAACGGCAAGTGGATATTGCATTTTACCGTTCCCTTTTGACTTGCAGCTAACATTTGGCCGCAGCGTTTTTTCACAAAAAAAAAAAAGCCATGCGGCAGAATGGGCGTTTTTATTGGCGTTTTTGCCAAGTTGAAACCTAGCCTAAGTCTTGTCTGGTCCAATTCTAGTCCAGTCTAAATCTGGTTTAGTCTAAGTCTTGTCTAAGACTGGTTTGGTCTATGTCTGGTCACGCCAAGTTTGGACTGGTCTACTTCTAGTCTAAGTCTGGTCTAAATGTGGTTTAATCTAGTACAGTCTGGACTAAGTCTGGTCTGGTCTAAGTCTAGGTGTTCAGACCCCAAGCCTGTAACTCGTAGTTGGTAAACCAAGGTTCATAAATAATGGATCTGGATGCTGGTGTATGCAAAAGGAGACCTATACACAGTAAATCAAATGTCCAGACATCCCTTGAAGATCATAGGTTATTGGCTCTGATGGCCACAATTATCCAGATCACTTCTGTATAAAAAAAAAAAAAAAAGAGACAACTCCAGTGTAAAGACTCCCACATCACTGCCTGTTGGCATCTTTTTTCTTGTGGCTGAAGTCCGTCTTTGGTGTTGTCTCACGCTAGTTTGCAGTTGCCGAAGCTGAAGTGAATCTTATAATTTCCTTTAGCTGTGATAAGAGTGTGAGGCCCTGCCTTTTCATTTTTTTTTTAAGCAGTGTACACTGTATTGTGACTATTGCGTAATATTTGGCATTGTTGTATAATTGCCACCAATGTTTACACATTTACACTTCGGTGATAATCTGATTTTAGTTTATATATCGGAAATATGTATATTTATATTTACTATGTACACAATTTTCTTTTTTTTTACACTTATCTTTATTAGGAGTTCTGCAGTTATTGCAGGATAGATAGATAGATATGAGATAGATTAGATAAATAGATATCTTGATAAAGATGGTTTGATACCATTGAAACGTCACACTGCAAACATGGGCCAATAAAGCTCTGTTTATTTTCACCATACGTCATTTGGGTGTGCTGCTGTTTCTATTAGCACTGCATAGATAGATAGATAGATAGATAGATAGATATAGGGCTGCCATTTGAAATTTTGGGGCCTCTTACACAGCTCAAGGCGTAGGCATTCCTCAGCTCCTGAGCGTGCTTCAAACTGCGGAAGCGGTTGCAGGGCATACATTTGCGTACATTATGCAATATAAGCTATAGTTTAGTCACCGGTATTGTTTCATATTGTTTGGGTAGGCCCCTTTGGGTACACTCCTTTGTCCCTTTATGGAGACAACTATTAACAATGGGGCCGACCCAAACTATATGGGGACAACTATTAAAAGAGGGGCCTGCCCAAACTTTATGGGGGCCCCATATAGTTTGGGTAGGTTCCCAAGTTCAAGTTACCCCTTCTCAAAGAAGGGGCCTACAACTATATGGGGGCAACTTTTGGAAGGAAAAAAAAGCCTACAAAAACTACAGTGGGGAATCAAAAGTTTGGGCACCCCAGGTAAAAATTTGTATTAATGCGTATAAAGAAGCCAAGGAAAGATGGAAAAATCTCCAAAAGGCATCAAATTACAGATTAGACATTCTTATAATATGTCAACAAAAGTTAGATTTTATTTCCATTATTTACACTTTCAAAATAACAAAACAAAAAAATGGCGTCTGCAAAAGTTTGGGCACCCTGCAGAGTTAATATCTTGTACTGCCCCCTGTGGCAAGTATCACAGCTTGTAAACGCTTTTTGCAGCCAGCCAAGAGTCTTTCAATTCTTGTTTGAAGTATCTTTGCCCATTCTTCCTTACAAAAGTCTTTCAGTTCTTTGAGATTTCTAGGCTGTCTGTCATGCACTGCTCTTTTAAGGTCTATCTATAGATTTTCAATTATGTTGAGGTCAGGAGATTGTGAAGGCCATGGCAAAACCTTCAGTTTACGCCTCTTGATGTAATCCCCCGTGGATTTCGAGGTGTGTTTAGGATCATTATCCATTTGTAGAAGCCATCCTCTCATTAACTTCAGCTTTTTCACAGATGGCATCAAGTTAACATCCAAAATTTACTGACATTTTATTGAATTCATTTTTCCTTCTACTCGTGAGATGTTCCCTGTGCCACTGGCTACAACACAACCCCAAGGCATGATTGATCCACCTCCATGCTTAACAGTTGGACAGAGGTTCTTTTCATTAAATTCTGTTCCCCTTCTTCTCCAAACGTACCTTTGCTCATTCCGGCCTAAAAGTTAAATTTTAACCTCATCGGTCCACAGAACTTGTTTCCAAAATGCATCAGGCTTGCAAAGTTCAAACACTGATTTTTGTGGTGAGGATGTAGAAGAGGTTTTCTTCTCTTCCATGAAGACCATATTTGTACAATTATCTCTTTAAAGTGGAATAGTGTACCACAACGCCAGTGTCTGCAAGATCTTTCTGGAGGGATTGTGCAATCAAACATGGGTTTTGAATTGTTTTTCTTACAATCCTGCGACCTGTTCTGTCTGATATTTTCTTGGTCTTCCAGATCTTGCTTTAACTTCCACTGTTCCTGATGACTGCTATTTCTTAATTACATTCCGAACAGAGGATATTGACATCTGAAAACGTTTTGCTATCTTCTTATAGGCTTCTCCAGCTTTGTGAGTGTCAACTATTTTCAGTTTCAGATTTCTAGACAACTGCTTAAAAGAACCCATGGTGCTGTTTGTTGGGGCAAGGTCAGATGAGTCTGGGCATTTAAAACCTTTGAGATTGACATCACCTGGTCTTCCCAGATGATGATTGAGAACAATCCATGACACTGGCAGGTCTCAGCTTTGCAAAGGGGCAGTGCATGCTATAAATTCTGCATGGTGCCCAAACTTTTGCAGATGCCATTTTTTTGTTTTCTGTTATTTTGAAAGTGTAAATGATGGAAATAAAATCTAAGTTTTGTCGACATATTATAAGAATGTCTTATCTGTAATTTGATGCCTTTTGGAGATATTTCCATTTTTCCTTAGCTTCTTTATGCACATTAATAAAAAATTTTACCTGGGGTGCCCAAACTTTTGATCCCCACTGTATATGGCGGCAACTTGCCCCCATAAAGTTGTTGTAGGCCCCTCTCTGCTGCAGGCCCCCCAGACTGCAGGCCTCACCATATAGTTCTGCCCCAGCCCCAGTCATACATTTTTCTTTTTTTTTTTAACTTAACTTGGGCTGAGGACTGCACTACAGGACATAGACTGGGGGGAGGTGTTGTCAAATACTGATACAGAAGGTAAATGGGACATCTTTAAATCAACTCTAAATAACTATACAGCTAAATATATACCAAAGGGGAACAAATATAAACGATTAAAACTAAATCCTACATGGCTGACACATGATGTTAAAAGAGCAATAAACAACAAAAAAATAGCCTTCAAAAAATACAAATCTGATGGGTCAGCTATAACATTTAAACAGTACAAGGAGCTTAATAAAATCTGTAAAAATGTAATAAAAACAGCAAAAATTCAAAATGAGAGACAGGTGGCCAAAGAAAGCAAAACTAATCCTAAATATTTTTTTAGATATATAAATGCAAAAAAACCAAGGACAGAGCATGTAGGACCCCTTAATAATGATAATGGGGAGGTTGTCACAGGCGATCAAGAGAAGGCAGAGCTACTGAATGGGTTCTTTAGTTCTGTATACACTATGGAAGAAGGAGGAGCTGACATTGGCCAGGTCAGTGCTGGTAACACATCATGTAATGTACTGAACTGGCTTAATGTAGAGATGGTACAAGGTAAGTTAAGTGATATAAATGTAAGCAAATCTCCAGGGCCAGATGGATTGCACCCAAGAGTTCTTAGAGAGGTAAGTTCAGTAATATCTGTACCCCTGTTCATGATTAGTGTTGAGCGGCATAGGCCATATTCGAATTCGCGAATATTCGCGAATATATGGACGAATATTCGTCATATATTCGTTTTATTTTCGCATATGCGAATATTCGCGTATGCGAAAATTAACATATGTGAAAATTAGCAAATACAAAATTAACATACGCGAATATTCGCATATGCGAAAATTTGCATATGCTAATTTTCACATATGCGAATTTTCGCACGCCAGTCTCACACAGTAGTATTACAGCCTTCTTTACACCACACAAGCTGGAAGCAGAGAGGGGTGATCACTGTGATGTGTACTGTGAAGAAAAAAAAAAAAAAAAAAATACGAATATTCGTAATTACGAATATATAGCGCTATATTCGCGAAATTCGCGAATTCGCGAATATGCGATATTCGCGAATAATATTCGAATTGCGAATATTCGCGAGCAACACTATTCATGATATTTAGAGATTCTCTGGTGTCTGGTATTGTGCCAAGGGACTGGCGCAAGGCGAATGTGGTGCCAATCTTCAAAAAGGGCTCTAGGTCTTCCCCAGGAAACTATAGACCGGTAAGTTTAACGTGCATTGTGGGTAAATTGTTTGAAGGACTTATAAGGGATTACATACAGGAATACATAGGGGATAATTGTATTATAAGTGATAGCCAGCATGGGTTTACTAAGGATAGAAGTTGTCAAACCAATCTAATTTGCTTTTATGAAGAGGTGAGTAGAAGCCTTGACAGAGGAATGGCTGTGGATATAGTGTTTCTGGATTTTGCTAAAGCGTTTGATACTGTCCCTCATAGACGTCTGACAGGTAAGTTAAGGTCTTTGGGTTTGGAAATTTTAGTTTGTAACTGGATTGAACACTGGCTCATGGATCGTACCCAGAGAGTGGTGGTCAATGATTCGTACTCTGATTGGTCCCCGGTAATTAGTGGTGTACCCCAAGGTTCAGTACTGGGACCGCTGTTGTTTAATTTATTTATCAATGATATAGAGGATGGTATTAACAGCTCTGTTTCTATCTTTGCAGATGACACCAAGCTTTGTAGCACAGTACAGTCTATAGAGGATGTGCATAAGTTACAAGATGACTTGGATAGACTAAGTGTCTGGGCATCCACTTGGCAAATGAGGTTCAATGTGGATAAATGTAAAGTTATGCATCTGGGTACTAATAACCTGCATGCGTCGTATGTCTTAGGGGGGATTAAACTGGCAGAGTCACTGGTAGAGAAGGATCTGGGTGTACTTGTAGATCACAGACTACAGAATAGCATGCAATGTCAGGCTGCTGCTTCCAAAGCCGGCAGGATATTGTCATGTATAAAAAGAGGCATGGACTCAAGGGACAGGGAAATAATACTCCCCCTTTATAAATTATTGGTACGGCCTTACCTGGAATATGCTGTTCAGTTTTGGGCACCTGTCCATAAAAGGGACACTGCGGAGTTGGAAAGGGTGCAGAGACGCGCGACTAAACTAATTTGGGGCATGGAACATCTTAGCTATGAGGAGCGATTAAAGGAGTTACAATTGTTTAGTCTTGAGAAGAGACGTTTAAGGGGGGATATGATAAACGTATATAAGTATATTAATGGCCCATACAAAAAATATGGAGAAAAACTGTTCCAGGTTAAACCCCCCCAAAGGACCAGGGGGCACTCCCTCCGTCTGGAGAAGAAAAAGTTTAGTCTCAAGGGGCGACACGCCTTCTTTACCGTGAGGACTGTGAATTTATGGAACGGTCTACCTCAGGAACTGGTCACAGCAGGAACAATTAACAGCTTTAAAACAGGATTAGATACATTCCTGGAACAAAATAACATTAATGCTTATGAAGAAATATAAAATCTCATCCCTTCCCCAATATCGCGCCACACCCCTACCCCTTAATTCCCTGGTTGAACTTGATGGACATATGTATTTTTTCGACCGTACTAACTATGTAACTATGTAACTATGCAACTATGTAACTTCTGTTCCACCATCTGGTGTTATCCTCAGGGCAGGCTCTTCTGTCCTTCTGCTCTCCTCTGTAGCCGGCAGACCCCTGCACCCCGCTGCTGGCCTCTTCTTCTGGACCCGGCTATAGCGCTACAGGGGTCATGTGACCTTAGGTGCCAGCGTCAGCATGCAGAGCACATTGGACGTACGAATCAGCTGTCAGTGAGTGACAAACATTCACTGACACTGAAAAGAAAAAACAATTGCTAGAACCAGTCGGGTACAGGGGTATCGGTTGTATCCCTCTGATGGCGGCCCTTGATAGATAGACAGATAGATAGATATTCTTACTGTCTCTGTGAACATGCAAACTAGAAGGTTTGTGGTTGTACAATCTATAACAGCCAACTAGTGCCATCTAATGGTCATAACATTGTGTGGTAAAGTATTGCCTAAAACTGTGTGACATTAGTCCTTATGTTTGGTACAGCCAATATCTCAGACAAAATGCATTAAATTACTTTTGTTTGAATAGTAAGTAAATTAAGGCATTAAAGTGACACTGACAGTCTCTGCCATTACCCCCTATATTTATGTAGGCATGATGAAGTGATGCCATTATCTGCCCGCTGCGATTATGTTTCATCCACAGTCACGGCATATCACACTCATTCAGAAAGCTAATTTGCATGTATGAATAAACGCTCAGCTCACAAGCAGAAGTTCTCAAATCTAAATTTATGTCTGTGAAGATGTTTTTAACCCCTACCAAGCTCTGTGTTTATTTTTATTCAGATTCCCCATAAAAACTATTATAGACACCTTTGGAAAGCATTTTTCCATAGGTCTTTATTAAAGGTTTTGCTAACTTTCTCTTCTACAGCCTCTAAAATTTACTGTGTGAGCTCCCTTTTTCCTCTATACACAGCCTATATGATTCTTTACTGTAGACTGCTTTATATCTACTCTATCTCCAAACTGTATGATCTGCCCTCCAAGGTCCCCCCCCCCCCTTCTGTCTGAATTTTGAACCGCTGTGTAATCACGCTGCTATCTTTTACTCCTTCCCAACCCATGGCGTACCAGTATGTCATGGGTCAGGTGAGGAGAATATGGCATGGGTCTGCACATTGGGTCTAAGTCATAACCGGCAGATGCCTGCTGCTATCAGCAACTGACATCTGCCGGTAATGACAGTAATCAGAGCTAACTCTGATGTCCCTCATCTAAATTGTTAAATACCGACATCACAAAAATGTTATTCACCCACCCCCTCCCTTTACCCATTTTTCAAATAAAACACTGTAAAAAAATTTTTTTTTTTTTTATAAATTATGACATTCCTGATCCTGCACGGTGAAGGGCATAAACGCAAAAAAAAAAAAAAAAAAAAATACAAATCCCAAAATTGCAGATTTTTGGTCACATCCCATCCCAGAAGAGAAAGTAATAAAAATTCCCATACAGTATATTCAAAAGTGGTACCGTTAAAACTACAGCTCATGGTGCAAAAAAAAACCCTAGCACAGCCCTGTAGGTGGAAAAATAAAGAAGTTATAAAGGTCAGAACATAGTATTGAACAAACTTTTTTTTTCTTTTTCAAGTTTTCTTTTTTTTTTCTATTTTTTACTTTTTTTTCTTTTTTACCATAAAATTAAACAAAAATTATCCACATTTGGTATTATTGGAATTGTACTGATCCATTTAATAAAGTTAGCATGTGAGATGTGCAGTATTGTGAACTCTGAAAAAATTATTGCCCCATAAAGTTGTGCAATTCCATATTTTTTCCAATGTTGCCTTCCATATATTTTTTTCTGGCTTCATGATACATTATGTGATATAAATAACTAATACAAAATTAGCTCTAAAACAACGTTGTCAGTGAAAAAGTAAAAAAGCTATGAGGATGTGGGGAGGAAAAAAATGTCAGCCCAAAAAAAAAAAAAATTGCTGGGTCATGAAGGGGTTAACACACCACATCAGAGGTATCTGTTTGCTCTATGCATCAGAAAATCTAAGGTACCCTTACTCCCCAATCACCTGATGGACACCAGAAAAGTGTAATTTTGGCCTTTGTTTTTGTAGTTTTTAGTGGAATTTGCATTTTTTCTGAACAAACATGTCAAAAAAAGTAAACTAAAGATTTTTCGTGCTGAAAACACCCCCCTCGGCTTATACTCGAGTGAACTCTCCGCCCTCAGTGGTCTTCAATCTGCGGACCTCCAGATGTTTCAAAACTACAACTCCCAGCATGCCCGGACAGCCAATGGCTGTCCAGGCATGCTGGGAGTTGTAGTTTTGAAACATCTGGAGGTCCGCAGGTTGAAGACCACTGTTCAGACATTGATAGGCGGTGATGATGAAGGGGGGGGATGATGACAGGCGGTGATGATGAAGGGGGGTTGTGGGATGATGACAGGGGGATGATGACAGGTGGTGATGATGAAGGGGGGGTGTGGGATGATGACAGGGGGATGATGACAGGCGGTGATGATGAAGGGGGGGATGATGACAGGGTAATGATGAAGAGGGGAGGATGATGACAGGGGGGATGATGACAGGCGGTGATGATGAAGGGGGGATGATGACAGGGTGATGATGATGAGGGTGTTAATGACGGGGGTCTGGATGATGACAGGGGGGGGGGTTGATGTATTTCCCACCCTAGGCTTATAGTCGAGTCAATAACTTTTTTTTTTTTTTTTTTTCCCCTGGGTTTTTGAGGTGAAGTTAGGGGCCTCGGCTTATATTTGGGTCGGCTTATACTCAAGTATATACGGTATGCTGTGTACTTTTTACCATTGTGAATCTACATATTACAGATACCATACTGTATATCTATGACTGAACAAGTGGCATCAGTCATAGATATACAGTGCAGGTATGCATTGAGGAGTCCCCTGAGGTATACACCCACTGGACACCACAAAAAATATGGTGTGAAAAGTCTAGTTTATTATTAGTGGTAGAAGCTTTTTCTTTTCTATATGTAGCGCAAATTTTTGCGCAGTGAGTTATTTTGCGTCTTTTTTGTGCATCTTTTTTGATAAAGCAAATAGCAAGTACTCTTTTTTGTGTATTGTGGAATACATTTTGCAGTGGATACTAATTTATCATGTGTGTGTTTTTTGTTTAGACACATTTTAGACCCAAAAGAGTCCCGCAGCCGGGGGATGTACAAGAGCCGTCCCTCAACACTGCTAAACTACAACTACTCCCATCCTGGGACAGAGTCTGTCCCATGATGGGAGTAGTTATAGTACCGCAGCGCTGAGGGACGGCACTTGTACATCCCCCGGCTGCGGGACTCTTTTGGGACAGTTAGGACTACTACTCGCATCATGGACAAACTCTGCCCATAATGGGAGTGATAGTCCAGGGGCTGAGGGGCAGATCGCACCCGGTCAGTGTGATATGTTTTAAACAGCAGCATTGGGATCAGTACAATTATACACTGGGGTTGGATGTAAATGGAAATACCATTACGGAATTATAAGTGGCATACTGGTTAGGAGCTATGTATCCAACTGAAATACTAAATAAATGGGAATAAGTAGAATAATTAACCCCATACTGATCCAATGTCTGTGGTTTTAACCCACATTATATTTTTGGTTTCTCACAAAATTTTAAACTTTTAATAATAATCACAATAAATGTAAATTTTTTAAGAGTTTAGTGTTCCCGAGTCCGGGACATTAGTCCCAGGAGGGCGAAAGCCTAAATGGGAAATTGAGAAATTGTTATATTATCCCAGGGAAACACCTTATGGGTAATTTGGATTTATAGTAATGGATCCTGTCTACAAGACAGCTTCCACTACTAAGCCGGAAAATTCAATTATAAAAAACACGACGCAATTGCAAAAAAAAAAAAAATGTATTTAAAAAAATATATAAAATACTCCCCCACAGCCCTTGTTAAGAAGAGAAGAAAAGAAAAAAAAAGAAAAACTAAGGTTAGTACATTTTTAGCACTCTCCCCTGGGGTGTTCCTAAACAAGGAGCCTCCAATTGTTGACTTCTGTCTACTGTGTCTTGTATACACAGTCATCTATAGACAGCTGTATATACAGGATAGCGCACAAAGACTTAAAGGGGTTGTGCGCTGCCCCGACTTTGGGAGCTCCGCTTACAGCGTCCGGAAGTTCATTACTCCGAACGCTGTGTGCAGGCTTCCCTGTTCGCGGCCGCAGGGCGTGGCGTCACGCCCGGCCCCTTGTGACGTCTCGCCCGCCCCCTCAACGAAAGTCTACGGGATGGGGGCGCAACCGCTGTCACGCCCCCTTCCCATAGACTTTAGTAGAGGGGGCGGACGGGACGTCACAAGGGGGCGGGCGAGACGTCATGCCCGGCGGCCGCGAACACGGAAGCCCGCACACAGCGTTCGGAGTAATTAACTGCCGGACGCTGTGAGCGGAGCTCCGAAAGTCAGGGCAGCGCACAACCCCTTTAACCCAGAACTGCTCAGCAGCAGAGTGGGTTAACTCTTTTCTTGCTGGGCTTCTGTATAGTATACATGGGTACACTATGCACCCCTGTATACTATACAGCTGGCTGAGATAAGTAGTGATGCTCTGCACCCTGTATATGTATATGCTATACATCACTCCTTACCTCCTTATACTCTGTGGACCAGGTACTCTGCATCTGACCCATGGAGTGGTACCTGAAGGCAGTGAGAAAATTGCCACAGGGTAAAAAAATGACTGTTTCCACACACCAGCAAAAATGCAAGAAAAACTGACAACACGCAGGAAAAAGCTGTGACAGTTTTTCTGGTGTTTTTGCTGGTGGACAAAAACCTCAATGGAATCCGAGCCTCAAAGAAATAGAGCAAAATCCCTGTGTCCACTTTTCCTGTGAGGTGCAGCTCAGGTGTACAAATAGAACTGAGTGGAGATTTAAAACTTTGCACAAAATTTATTATGTGCCTTGCAGAATTATGGTACATTTGGTGCAATTGCACCAAATTTAGACCAACCATAATTATCTGCAAAAAACTTCTACCTACACCAACATTCATAAATTTCCCGAAAGGAAAGCAGAAAATTTGTCTGACAGACTTATCTTTTTCTAAGCAGCAACTAAATAGTAGGACATTCTAATGGAGACTATTTAGAAAGTTTCATAATTTTCTATTTAAGAAACAAATCAACAATAAGAAAATTCTATAGCCTAAGAATCTGTCACAGAGAGACAAATCCCTTACCCAGCTCCCATTGTGGACATCAACCCCGGTCTTGGGAAATCTGCAGTGCATTACAGTACCAGCCATGTGGATGAGAATAGAACACATACAGAAACTGACCTGAGATATGATCTCTTAAAGGGGTACTCAAAAACAATTTTTTTTAAAGTTTTTTAGCATGACTGCTACCTCCGCCTTTGTGCAAGGAGGAACAGGAGGAGCACTGCCAGAGCCCTGCAAAATTACCTCCAGCAGGCCACAAATCCAGACCTCCATGGGTTGATAAATTTGATTTCCATTGATAATTTTTGTGTGATTTTGTTGTCAGCACATTCAACTATGTAAAGACAAAAGTATTTCATACGATTAGTTCATTCATGTGCAAGGAGGAACAGGAGGAGCACTGCCAGAGCCCTGCAAAATGACCTCCAGCAGGCCACAAATGTGCATGTGTCCACTCAAACGGTCAGAAACAGACTCCATGTGGGTGGTATAAGGGCCCGATGTCCACAGGTGGGGGTTGTGCTTACAGCCCAACACCGGGCAGGACGTTTGGCATTTGCCAGAGAACAACAAAATTGGCAAACTCACCACTGGTGCCCTGTGCTCTTCACAGATGAAAGCAGGTTCACACTAAACACATGTGACAGACGTGACAGAGTCTGGAGATGCTGTGGAGAATGTTCTGCTGCCTGCAACATCCTCCAGCATGACTGGTTTGGCAGTGGGTGAGTAATGGTGTGGGGTGCCATTTCTTTGGGGGGGCCCGCACAGCCCTCCATGTGCTTGCCAGATGTAGCCTGATTGCCATTAGGTACCGAGATGAGATCCTCAGACCCCTTGTGAGACCATATGCTGGTGCGGTTGGCCCTGGGTTCCTCCTAATGCAAGACAATGCTAGACCTCATGTAGCTGGAGTGTGTCAGCAGTTCCTGCAAGAGGAAGGCATTGATGCTATGGACTGGCCTGTCCATTCCCCAGACCTGAATCCGACTGAGCACATCTGGGACATCATGTCTCGCTCCATCCACCAACGTTGCACCACAGACTGTCCAGGAGTTGGCGGATGCTTTAGTCCAGGTCTGGGAGTACATCCCTCAGGAGACCATCCTCCACCTCATCAGGAGCATGCCCAGGGGTTGTAGGGAGGTCATACGGGCACGTGGAGGCCACACACACTACTGAGCCTCATTCTGACTTGTTTTAAGGACATTGCATAAAAGTTGGATCAGCCTGTAGTGTGGTTTTCCACTTTGATTTTGAGTGACTCCATATCCAGACCTCCATGGGTTGATAAATTTGATTTCCATTGATAATTTTTGTGTGATTTTGTTGTCAGCACATTCAACTATGTAAAGACAAAAGTATTTCATACGATTAGTTCATTCATTCAGATCTAGGATGTATTATCTTAGTGTCCCCTTTATTTTTTTGAGCAGCGTGTGTGTGTATATATGTGTAATACTTCCTCCACTAGGAAACAGCACCCAACACGAGGTCCAGATTATAGTGCAAGCTACAGGGTCTGTATTGCATCAAGATATACAATGTGACCTTTCGGCTGGCAAGCCTTTTTCAAGCATGCTTGAAAAAGGCTTGCCAGCCGAAACGTCGCATTGTATATCTTGATGCAATAAAGACCCTGTAGCTTGCACTTTAATCTGGACCTCGTATTGGGTGCTGTTTCCTAGTGGAGGAAGTATTATGTGGATCAAGTGTGGCACACTGGGGGTTACGCCGCACCACACCTGAGCCATCCTGTGCTGAAGTTCCTACAGTGACATACATACATATATATATATATATATACATATATATATATATATATATATATATATATATATATATATATATTAGCTGAGTACCCGGCGTTGCCTGGTTTTCCTTCCTAATCCTTGTTGGGGAGGAAAATAAACAAAGGAGGAAGCTTTTGACTTCATATCCCGTCCTCATATATTGTTGTCATATCCCAACCCCACATCCCAACCTCCTATCCTGTCCTCCTATCTCGACCTCCTGTCCCGACCTCCAATACCGTCCTCCTATCCCGTCCTCCAATCTCGAGCTCCTATCCCGACCTCCAATCCCATCCTCCTTTCTCGACCTCCTATCCCGTCCTTCTATCCCGACCTCCTATCCCGACCGCTTACCTCGACCTCCTATCCCGACCTCCTATCCCGACCTGTAATATGTGTACCAGGTACTGAAATATCTCCAGCCGTACGGAAGTTATGTGGGAACATACATTTCCCATTGATTTGCATGGGACTTTAAACAAAAACCCCGACCCTCACAAATGGGGGTAGTTAAGGGTTAAATTAACTATCCTATATTTTAAAGGACAACTGCAGCAGAATTACACTTATCCCCTATCCACAGGATAGGGAATAAGTGTTTGATCGCGGGGGGTTCGACCGCTGGGACCCCTCTCGATCTCCCTAACGGGGGGCAGGCATTAGCGCCCATGGTGACGTAGCGTCGACCGTCTCCTCCCCGTCCCCATACAGAACTATGGGGGATGCGTGGAGGCACGAATGCTGCCTCCCCGCCTCTCCCATAGAGATGTATGGAGGAGGCGTGCCGGCCGCAACATCATGCTGCGGCTGACACGCTCCCTGCACGGGAGAGCCGCGGCCCCGTACAGGAGATCGCCGGGGGCCCCAGCGTTCGGACCCCCCACGATCAAACACTTATCCCCTATATTGAGGATAGGGGATAAGTGTTTGTACCACTGCAGATGTCCTTTAACTGGACATATAAAAGTAACATATGACCAAGTATTATGGAAATATCTCCAGCCGTTTGGAAGTTATGCAGTAACATATATTTCCCATAGACTTGTATGAGACTTTAAACATAAACCCCGCCCCTGGCAAATGGGGGTGAGTAAGGGTTAAATCACCTATCCTATGTTTGTTGTTGACATATAAGTAACATGTGTGCTAAGTTTCATGTTAGGGTACATTCCCACACGGCGTATTTGCTGCGTATTTGCTGCTGCGTATTTTATTTTCTCTGTTGAAGTCAATGGGTAGGAAAATACGCAGCACCAAATACGCAGCAAATACGCAGCAAAATACGCCGTGTGGGAACGTACCCTTAATATCTTTAGCCGTTTGAAAGTTTACATACATACACACACACGTTGAGTTATATATATATATATATATATATATATATATATATATATATATATATACCACTTCACTGTACTCTGAGGGTCGCCCGCTATTCTCTGAGGCTTTTTCAAGGGCTTCATAAAAATAGAATAAGAACGGCTCACTGCGCCATCTGGTGGCGCTACACTGCATACACACAGAAGACAATGACGTCACCTGTCGCACCGTTTGATTCTCTACAAGCTCCGCCCACGACCCTGAAAATCGAAACTGAATTGTAGTGTAGAGGTCAAGGTGACGTAGGCGTGCGTGTGACCAATGAGCGCGCGCGTTGCTTGGAGGTTGGCAGACAGCTGTCATGGCGGCCTCCTTGAGATGCCGGTTTGAAATGATGAGCGGGGTGCTGTGCAGGACCTGGAGCTGTGCTGGGGGTCGGAATGGGCGCTGTGTGGTGCCCCGGTCTTGGTCACGTCTGTATGGAGGAGTGAGGGCAGCTAGCGGCGCGGTGTGTGTGGATCTGGGGGGCAGGTAAGTGTTGAGCAGGGGCACACGTGACACAGCATGGAGTCACTGACAGGAGGTGACATGTTAGGATAGAGTACAGCAGAGTTCCCTAAACAGTGTGCCTCCAGCTGTTGCAAAACTAACTCACAGCATGCCCGGATAGCGTTTAGCTGTCCGGGCATGCTGGGAGTTGTAGTTTTGCAACAGCTGGACACACACTGGTTAGGAAAAACTGCAGTAGAGGATCACTTGTATAGCTGTTCCCTAATGAAGCATTGTTGTGGGGATAACTGGGAGTAATGGTGCAAGTCAGGCCCCTGAGTGTTGTTGTGGTACCGCACTCTACTAAGGGGATATTACTCCCTAGAAGCAATAATAAAATCATTTAAATCTCACTGTTTTGTCGTTTTTGCTGAAAAATATTTAACATGTATTTTATATTTTCCCCTCAGGAAGTTGGAAATCTCTTGTGGGAAGTTAGCCCGTTTTGCAGATGGGTGTGCGGTAGTAAAGGTAACCACTGGCTATACAGAACATTAGGTCACCTACAACCACTTTAATATATATCATTGAATTCTATATAGAGCAGCTCCCTAATATATGATCATTATTGGCACAGTTTCCTTCACAAGCTTCAGCTTTGACAGTCAGGTCTAGGTCCTATTGAGGTCTGTAGGTCTCTGTAAAGTGTACCAGTGGGTAGGGCTGGGCAGTATACCGGTTCATACCGAAATTTGTGCTGCACAATATGAATTTTTCCCCTACAGCAATATCAGTTGGTCCCCTCCCCCTTGGGAATGAATGAATTATCAGCCCAGCGCTGCTGCGCTGTCCCCCACATCGGGGAACTAATATGTGACCCCCAGCGCGGTTCTGCTCCCCCCCCCCCCCAATCATGTTACCTGCGAGCGCTGTTCTGCTCCCCCCCCCCCCCCAAATCATGTTACCCGCCAGCGCTGTTCTGCTCCCCCCCCAAATCATGTTACCCCGCCAGCGCTGTTCTGCTCCCCCCAATTAATTATCAGCCCAGCGGGGTACTACTCACATGTGTCACCCGCAAGCACTGCCCTCCTCCTCTTTGTTGCGGGCCGCCTGCGCTGGAACTCTATACTGTACGCCAGTGGTCTCCAACCTGCGGACCTCCAGATGTTGCAAAACTACAACTCCCAGCTGTCCGGGCATGCTGGGAGCTGTAGTTTTGCAACAGATGGAGGTCCGCAGGTTTGAGACCACTGCTGTATCCCTATGCCCGGGCTGCAAAAGATAAACTAAATAAACTTTAACTTACCTATGTCGGCCTCACGCTGTTCCTTGGGACTGGAACGTCGGAGAGCAGTCAGCCTATCACCGGCTGCAGCGATGCCCCGCCCCGCCCCGGACAGTTATAGGTTAAACGCACTGTTATGTAAGAAGCCGGGGGTGGAACCGCCATAAGTTACAAAAATACTGTGATACACATTTGGTCATACCGCCCAGTCCTACCAGTGGGTCCAAAGGGCAAGAGGGGGAAGCTTTAGGTTGTCATGGTCTGGTATCTGTGTGCTCTGACTCCTATTCACTGGTAGAAGTAAGTGGCTGCAGCAGGACTATGCCCCTAAGGCTCTTGTTGGCCTTTCCTCAGGAGATGCCTAGAGGCAATTTGAGTGCATTACAGCCAGTGATGAGCACTTAAAGGGAACCTGTCATCAATTTCCAGCTGCTTGAACCAGAAGTAATCTGGCCCCACCCTCTGAGATGAGCTTCACTGACAGCCATCTCAGCAAATCACTGGCTGAGCCGGGGATTTGCTGAGCTGGCCGTCACGGAGCCGTTCTCCTAGGGTAGGGGCTGGAGCACACCGATAATAGGTCAGTAGCCAGCCTCTGTATAGAAGATCACTGGGGGCCCCAGCAGTCGGACCCCCGCGATCAGCAACATATCCCCTATTCTCTGAATTAAGCAGGGATGTGGGAATCCTATTGCCCGATGTCCGGGAAATGCAGTTCCGGGTGCTGGGCAGGTGAATTTTTCATACAATTAGCGCTGCTTCGGGCAAGCTGGGTAGGGCTGTCACACCCCCTCTGATGTACAGTCATGTGAGGGGATGGTGATCCAGTATGGAGGTAGACTAGGGCTTACCTCTCCTTCCATGGCTGCAGTGGATCTGTATTTGTACCAAATGAGCACAGATCACACAGATCAATGGAGTTCAACAGGACTGCATTGATCCGTATAAGGAAACTATGGTCAATGGCGTTAACGTAAATAAAATACCAAACCACAGTTTTTAATAACATCATATCCCAGAAAATATTAAGTAAAAAAAAGTCAGATCAGTACCAAAATGGTACCAATACAAACAGCAGATGATGGCGCAAAAAATGAGCCCTCGTGCAGCCCGGTATACAGGAAAATAAAAATGTATCAAAATAACCTGTAAGTTTGACCACAAGGTGAATGGCCTTAAAAAAGAAAAAAATGCCTCAAATTAGCAAAATTGCATTTATTTATTTATTTTTTTCAATTTCACCTCACAAATATATATATTTTTTTGTTTGTTTGTTTTCGGAGCATAAGTTATGGAGGAAAAAACGAAAGTACAAAAACTAAATGAATAAACTAATAAAGACCTTATTTACACCCCGGATAATGGATACGTTTTATTTTCCTGGAGTACCCCCTTAAAGCGGTAGTCTGGTGGAAAACATTTATTTATTTATTTATTTATTTTAAATCAACTGGTGCCAAAAAGTTAACCCCTTAAGGACCGGGGTTTTTTCCGTTTTTGCATTTTCGTTTTTTGCTCCTTGCCTTTAAAAAATCATAACTCTTTCAATTTTGCACCTAAAAATCCATATGATTGCTTATTTTTTGCGCTACCAATTCTACTTTGTAATGACGTCAGTCATTTTACCCAAAAATCTACGGTGAAACGGAAAAAAAAAAACTATTGTGCGACAAAATTGAAAAAAAAACGCAGTTTTGTAACTTTTGGGGGCTTCCGTTTCTACGTAGTACATTTTTCGGTAAAAATGACACCTTATATTTATTCTGTAGGTCCATACGATTAAAATGATCCCCTACTTATATAGGTTTGATTTTGTCGTACTTCTGGGAAAAAAATCATAACTACATGCAGGAAAATTAATACGTTTAAAATTGTCATCTTCTGATCCCTATAACTTTTTTATTTTTCCACGTATGGGGCGGTATGAGGGCTCATTTTTTGTGCCGTGATCTGAAGTTTTTAACGGTACCATTTTTGCATTGATAGGACTTATTGATCTTAAATTATATAAAAAGTGATCAAAAATGCAGTATTTTGGACTTTGGAATTTTTTTGCGCGCACGCCATTGACCGAGCGGTTTAATTAATGATATATTTTTATAATTCGGACATTTACACACGCAGTGATACCATATATGTTTATTTTTATTTACACAGTTTTTTTATGGGAAAAGGGGGGTGATTCAAACTTTTAATAGGGGAGGGGTTAAATGATGTTTATTCACTTTTTTTTTCCACTTTTTTTTGCAGTGTTATAGGTCCCATAGGGACCTATAACACTGCACACACTGATCTTTATCATTGATCACTGGTTTCTCATAGGAAACCAGTGATCGATGATTCTGCCGCATGACTGCTCATGCCTGGATCTCATTTGGCGATCGGACAGCGAGGAGGCAGGTAGGGGCCCTCCCTCTGTCCTGTAAGCTGTTCGGGATGCCGCGATTTCGCCGCTGCTATCCCGAACAGCCCACTGAGTTAACCGGCATCGTTTCACTTTCGCTTTTAGCCGCGCAGCTCAGCTCTGAGCGTGCGACTAAAGGGTTAATAGCGCGTGGTGCCGCGATTGACGCTGCGGCTATTAGCGGCGGGTCCCGGCTTCACTATGGCGCCGGGCCCGCCGTAATATGATGCGGGGTTACCGTGTAACCCCGTGTTATATCACGGGAGCAGGACTAAGACATACCTGTACGTCCTTGGTCCTTAAGGGGTTAAACAGATTTGTAAATTACAACACCAGAGGAAATTCTTTTTTTTAAATTTCTTTTCTGTCGTTTTTTTTTAGAGATGAGCAAACTTACAGTAAATTTGATTCGTCACAAACTTCTCGGCTCGGCAGTTGATGGCTTTTCCTGCATAAATTAGTTCAGCTTTCAGGTGCTCCCGTGGGCTGGAAAAGGTGGATACAGTCCGAAGAGACTCTTTCCTAGGAATGTATCCACCTTTTACAGCCCACTGGAGCACCTGAAGGCTGAACTAATTTACGCAGGAAAAGTCAGCAATTGCCGAGCCGAGAAGTTTGTGACGAATCGAATTTACTGTAAGTTCGCTCATCTCTAGTTTTTTTAGTAGAAGTAATTTGCAAATCTGTTTGACGTTCTGGCACCAGTTGATTTAAAAAAATAAAATAAAAAAGTTTTCCACCGGCGTACCCCTTTAAGTGGAAACCATGTAGAAAGCCCAGCAATTGGCCCAAAAATTAGCAAACGCTTGTTTGTTGGTTGTTTAAATCTTCTTTGCATCCATTTAAATTGTTGGTGTCAGGGACACATCACCATGTGTAACAAGGATGTGCAATCAATGGGCCAAGCAAAAGATCCAGTGACCATTTGTGCAGTTAATCGATCAACCCTTGTAAAGGCTCTGTAGACAAGCGCAGACCAGCACGATCAGTGGTCCCCAAACTGTGGCCCTCCAGATTTTGCAAAACTACAACTCCCAGCATGCCCGGACAGCCAACGGCTGTCCAGGCATGCTGGGAATTGTAGTTTTGCAACACCTGGAGGGCCACAGTTTGGGGACCACTGAGCTGGATCATTACTTGTGGCCACCAGTCTGTGTAAAAAGGGCCTTAGTCTTGTCTGGTGTTAACATAGGATAACAGAAAGATCTTGTTTGCTGTACTAGCTAATGATGGGGTAGATTATTATGGGCCATTATACTAAATTACTTTTGATTTATTCATACTTTAATATTATTTAATGTAGTATGTGAATTTAGTAATTGTCATAAGTGCAATATAAATAAATAAATATATTTTTTTTTTCCCCCAAGCTAGGTGATACATCTGTAATGGTAACTGCTGTGAGCAAGACAAAGCCTTCTCCATCCCAGTTCATGCCACTGGTCGTAAGTGTGTTTTAGCTCAAGTCACTTCAAGAATCAAATTCTGTTTTGTTGTGTCTGCATTGGACAATCTCTTTCCATGAGACTAAGTCTAAGTTCACACTATGCAATTTCAAGCCGGATATTTGGGGTCCAGAATCAATCGGCGCTAGAAGTAAACAAACATTGCTGCTTCCATCGACGGCAATGTATTCCAGGTGGATTCCACTGAAAGAATTATCATTCTTTTGATTGCGGAATTTTAACAGCAGAACGTCATTCAAAGCAGAATTCCACTAGAAAATTCCGTAGTGTGAACCTAGCCTAATCCTCCAACTATCAGCTGATTGTGGTTGGTCCAGTAACTGGCCAACCAACCCCTACCCTATGACCTTGTTATGTAAGGACATGTGTCATCAGAAAAGAACAACCTTAACTTCAGAAGGTCATAAGTACTGAAAGGATTAAGATTTTTTAATAGAAGTAATATACAAATCTGTTTAACTTTCTCGAGCCAGTTGATATATATAAAAACATTTTTTTTCCTGGAATACCCCTTTAAACTCTGCCTAAAGGGGTCCTAGTGGCCTATTACTGTCAGATGCCCCAGCTGAACATATGTATTCTTTATTTGTTGTGGTTGTTTCCTTTTTATTTACTCTAGTTGCACCTATGACTTATTATTATTTTTATTTTTTTACATATGCAGTTGCTGACAATATTTAATATTTTTTACATTTCCTTATAGGTCGACTATCGACAGAAAGCTGCTGCTGCGGGAAGGATACCTACAAATCATCTAAGAAGAGAACTAGGCTCAACTCCACATGAGATTCTTACAAGCAGAGTTATAGGTACTTAAAAATTATGCAGTTTTAGAAGCTAAATTATGTCAAAGAGGTTTCCCAGTTAGGCTATGTTCATACAACGGCTCCGTGAAGACATTCTGCAAACTGCAGGCGCCGGCATAAACCACGCAGGAATGCGCCATCTCATAGACTGCTATGCATTTCGTGCTGAGTCTACAGAAAGAATGAATGTGTTCATTCTTTCTACGGACATGGAAAACGGAATTTCCGTGCCGGAGACATCTGGCACGGAAATTCCGCCATGTGCACAGCGCAGCAGAATCTCGTTGAATTCAGCTAAATCTCTGTGCCAAATTCCAATGCATGGAAATTCTAACATGTGAACATGGCCTCGGGGTGTATTCACAAACACCAGATCTGCTGCAGATTTGACGTTGCGGATCTGCCATTGTGGATCCACAGTTACCTATTTTACATAAAAATTGCCTTGCAAAATCTACAGTTGTGGATCAGCAACTACAGATTTTACAGCTTCACATCCGCGGCAGATCTTGTACGTATAAATGCAGCCTTAAACTAACTACAGAGCTTGGTATGCGGTTAAACCACCTTAACATTCATACATTTGTTAAGCTGAAGTGTGGCCTGTAATAACAGCCACAAGTGTCCACACCCCCCTCTCCTATCCCAGCCTCTTTCTCTCCTTTTATTTGATTAAAATTATTTGAGTCCTTTTACTGTCCAGTGTCTCTCTTCCTAGTAAATTCTCTTTCAGCACTATGGACAATGTTAGTTTTTTTGGTTTAAGATTAATCTGAAATATTTTTTGTTCCCAGATCGTTCAGTTCGGCCTCTATTTCCTACTGGTTATTTTTATGATACACAGGTAAGTTTTATTGAATATATATATATGAGTTTTGGGGATTAGGAAAAAGATCTGTTGTGTGTTTATTTTTTATTTTTTTCCCTTTATCATTAAAGGGGGTTTCCATCCCCTTTGACAAATTAGCCCAGAGGCAGGCAATGGCAAGGGAAAAAAAATGCATATCCCTCCTAACATCCAGATCAGCACTACCACTCTAGACTGCCTGGTGAAGGTGCCCCTATGATATCCTCATACACTGTAGCTGCACAGTTACTGCAATGATTTGCTGCAGCACCCCATGCACAGTGTGTATATATGTGCGTGTGTGTGTGTGTGTGTGTGTGTGTGTGTGTGTGTGTGTGTGTGTGTGTGTGTATATATATATATATATATATATACACACATATATACATTATTTTATATATGTAATATATAGTTGCAGTTTATACACATACATTATTTATATATATATATATATATATATATATTATAAAATTTTGCAGTTTAGCAACTTTTGGGGGTTTGGTTTTCACGGAGTGCACTTTATGGTAAAAATTATACATTATCTTTATTCCGTAGATCCATTCAATTAAAACAATACCAAATTTATATAGCTTTTCTGTTATTGAACTAAAAAAAAATGCAAACTTTATTAACAAAATTCATATGCATAAAATTATTTTCTGACCCCTAAAACTTTTTTTTACTTTTCTGTATACAGGGATGTATGAGGGCTAATTTTTGCGCCATGATCTGTAGTTTTTATCAGTACCATTTTTGCTTTGATGGGACATTTTGATCGCTTTTTATAATTTTTTTTTTCTGATATATGACGTGATTTAAAAATCTGTATTTTTGGTGTTTTGATTTTTTTTTTTTACATTTACGCCGTTTACCGTGGGGGATCATAAACATTATATTTTAATATTTTGGACATTAAGCCAGGCTACATCAGTTAGATCGTTAGCAGGAGGCAGGTAAGGGGACCTCCTCCGCCATTTTAGCTCACTGAATCCCTGTGATCATGGCATGGGGGTTCTGTGAGCCCTTCTGAGTTACTGATGATCTTTTACTTTCACTTTAGACACCGTGATCACAGCGTCTAAAGAGTTAATGACCGGCAGCAGCGGGATCTCTGCTGCCTGTCATTAACAATGAGTGCCCGCTTTTGTGCTTGCTTCAAAGCCACTTAAGGATTCAGGGCATACAGGTACACCCTTGGGCCTTAAATACTAGGACGCAAGGGCGTACCTGTATGCCCTTGGTCCTTAAAAGGTTAATAATGTACAGTTTGTTATAGTTATGTATATTAACTAATACTGTTGCAATGTCTATTTTCCCAACTGTAGATTCTGTGTAACTTATTAGCAGTGGATGGGATCAATGAACCTGATGTCTTGGCAATAAATGGAGGTACTTAGTATACTGCATTGTTCATTAACCCTAGGTTAAGGAAACCCTGGATTTTCTTCCCATTAGTAAGTTATTGGATATCACTAGGGTATACTACAGTGTGGTAAAGCGTTCCTGCAACCATTACCCTCTCCCACAATACCCAGTGCAGAAGTTGGTCAGCATAAAGTTGTTGCTTGAAGGGCTATAGCCTTTTTAGTCTAGGAACACTTAAAGGGGTTTTACTGTTATTCACTTTCTACAGCAAACCTAATATTTTGTTAGGTATTTCTCTGCCTCTGAGAAATAATGCAGACATAACCTTATTTTTTGTCTCTGCCTTCTTTTTATCCACTACCTTTTTTTCATTTGAAAATCTGGTGGGTGGAGCTTCTGACTGTTCCTTGGTTTGCTTTGAACTTCGTTTCCCAGTAGTCATTAGTGCAGAAGCTCATTTCTGTGCTGCACATTGAGAGTCATCCATCAGGGAATGTAATCTTCATAATGTTAAATTATATCACCTCTCCTCATACAGTGTATAGCGTTATATTAGGGAATAATCTCCTCCCCCTCCTGCCTAGCAGGACATATTACATGATGTATATTTACCTCATCCTGACCAGTGAATATTCAGCTAGACAGCCAGACTCTCTCATACATAAGTGAACTGTATACATTGTATCAGCTTCAGTGTATTTGGCTGCATAATCACAGAACTGAGGAGAACTGAGCAACTGGGAATGCCTAACCAGAAGAGGAAACTGCCTACAGGATGTATCCCATAGCAACAAGCAAAAAACAGTAGAGCACTTGGGCTATAATGTTAGGGCTGCCTTTCAAAAACTATTAGAAAGATAATTACTTGCATTTGCCAATACTATTATGTTTACTATCACAGAATGCATCATCTTAGACCTATTTATCTTGAAGGTAAAAATTATAAAGTGATTGAGCATTACATAACTGTCTGGGGGAACTTGCATGAAAGGGTATTTGTGCTTTAGAAACCCCATGTGCTTTAGAAACCCCATTTAAAAGTACCCTTGTGGAGAATTGTAAGTTAATAAAAAAAAAAAAAAAAAAGGGCAGCTATAAATATTGTCTTCATTGGTTATAATTTTGCTATGTGGACTTCTAGATGGAAATGTAACTCCTACTGACAGGCTCTCTCACAAATTATAGCTGATCCATGGGGCTCTTGGCAGGAGGATATGATGTAGACATTAACAAAGAGGGATTACCCAAAAAGGCCGAGCTTTTTGAATCCTATTCTTCCAGAAATTAGGGTAGTAGCAGATATCCCCTACTTTTCACCGAGTGTTTGATTCACTCTTTTTACAATGCAATTTTCAGTGCACTTTGTGATGCAGTTTTATTTTTTTTTTTTTATTTTTTTATTTTTTTTTTTTTGGCAAGAGGAGTATATCCTGAAAAGACTAAAACTTCTTCCTTCTTTTGTTTCTACTCACTGTTAGTTTAAATGGTGTACTCGTTCAGCCAGACTGTTGTCTGCACTGTTTCCGACGCAGTCGGTCTCCCATCCTTGGGCTGCCGCATGCATGGCTGGGGTTTCCAGTACCTCACTGCTGGTGGGAGAAATCTTGAAGAGGGTCCCCTGCAGGTGCATGGGACTGACTTCAGTCAGTCAGACTTTCTTCTGCTTGAGGGTTGCCCATCAGGTCGGCAGCACTCCAATACCCCACTTTCGGTGGGAGGGTTCGCAGAAGTGACTGTGCATTCAGGAACCCTATACCAGTCAACCAGGCGGTGGTCTGCTTGTTTTACTACCACGTCGGGTCACCTACGATACACTTCCCACACCTTGGCGGAAGTTCAAGTATCCCACTGCCGAGGTGTAGTTCTGAGCGAGGGACCCCATGTTGCTCCATGGGCCTATCACGAGGTTCCCTACTTTCCCAGGTCCCTCTCCACAGGCCTGCTGCTATCAGGGATAAGGGCTGGTAAGCCACTTTCAGTGTGTGGTTCCAAGGATGGGACCGGTGTGTCCACGGTGGTCCCTATGCCAATTAGCCAGACTCTCTGCATGTTTTTTTTTCATCCACCAGGTCACCTTCCCCATTCTTGCCACTCCAGTGGCAGACTTCCGGTGACTCACTTTCAGTGTGAAGTTACAAAGAAGTGCCTCTGTGGATTCATTGGACCTCTCTACCGGTAAGTCAGATTGTTTCTGCATATTTCCTGCACCTCATTTGTCCTTCATCTCTTTAGTCTGCGACTGCAGTTCTGGTGTGTAGCACCATTAAGGGATGGGGTGTGGGCATTTCCTGCAGGTTCTATGGACCTAGCAGCAGCACTCTTGGTTCCCCTTTCTAATAGCGTAACAATAGTCTTCTCAGGGCATGGTTGTAGCACGCCGTTGAGTGCTAAGACTAGTTTCCATGCTTCCCGACATTTGGATGCCTGTGGTTCCCTTTGGGGTGGCAGTCTTGGTACCCCTCTACTATCATGAGGTACTCATGTCCATGTCCCTACATATGCTCTGGACACCCTGCTCATGAAGAGCCTTCCTCCCTTCCTTTTCGGTGGGGTGTACCTCAGGCGTTCCTGTGTAATTGTTTCCACAGGTCTGTGGTGGTTGAGCACCTCCTGTTCTGCAGCCCACCCCCTCATGCATCCAGGTATTTTCCAGGTACAGGGTGGCTCAGTCGCCTGCTCTATTGCCTCATTCATCGGCCAGGTTGGCTCCGTGGCTGCACCATCTGTCCCTCCTTTTTTTCGCAGGGTCCAAGGTTTCGCCCCATTGGGGTGTTTCCTCTGAACGCTGTAGGTTGCTTCTTATTTGCATTCGTAGTTATGTCTTGTATCTCCCAGCTCCAGTGTCCAGGATTCAAATCCCTCTGGGGACACAACATGGCTCCTCCGTGCCTCGGTGTGTGTTTTCGCAGGATCCCCGGGAGCTACGTCCACCCAGTGCTTTGATCCGTTACCGTTGGGCGGCATTTCCTTGCTCCTTCAGTACATGGCGCTCTTAGGGAAGTTCCCTTCCACGGGGGTACTGAAAAAAGAGGAAAGGCGCTCCCTGTGTAATAAAGCCAGCACGAGGGTAGAGAGGAGAATTAATGAAATATCCTTGCTCACCCTGCTAAGTTGTGTGAGGACATACACAACTATGCTGAATGCATGTGATTTTTAAGGATCACAATCCTGTTGTCTGCAGCCTTCCTGGAGGATGTGTGGAATGAAACAAGACTTCAGGGAGAAACCAGGATTTTCGGCGCTGACCAAAGAGAAGGTATCGGAGCCCAGGTAAAGGAAGGAGGTTTATTAGCAACGCGTTTCACGCGGTGAAACGCGTTGCTAATAAACCTCCTTCCTTTACCTGGGCTCCGATACCTTCTCTTTGGTCAGCGCCGAAAATCCTGGTTTCTCCCTGAAGTCTTGTTTCATTCCACAGGGGGTACTGGGATCAGGAAGCTTGGCACGGTCAGTGCCTAGGTTTTGTCTCCACCTCACCTTGCTTTTCCGCTCCACTAGGGGGACTATTTCACTGAGCACTTTCTTCTGCCAAGATGGAGCCATCTCGCACTTCACCCTACATGGTGAGGTACCTTGCTGGTCTTTTTTTTTTTTTTTTTTTTAGCTGGGAGCGATTGGAAGTGCTTTTTGCCAGCTCTGCTTGTGTGCTTACTGCTCACTATTGCAGCCTGGCTCTCCATCTGTTTTTGGTTGTCTACTGCTGCTCATGAAGCTAGGGCATTTTCCTATATAGGAGGGGTTTATGCAGTCGTGTATAGCTCAGCAATAGCCAGTCTGCCATTGCTCTCCTTCTTCCATGGCGCAATATCCAGGAAGGGTGTGCTCATCCTTCCCTTTGTCAGTGTCGGTGGCGCTACACTGCCACTCCCATCTTTTGGAGTAACCTTCTTGTGCCCAGAGCATGGGAGTCCCAGCTGGGTCCCCTTTTGCTTTTTCCTCCATTTCCGTCCTGACGAGGTGTTGCTGGGAGTGCTCTGGTTCGCTCCGACCGCTGGATCCAAGACCAATTAATCCTTGTTTTGGGCTCTCTCCTAGACTGCTGTGGTGTACCTTATTTTCTGGGTCGGTCCTCCTAGCCCTTTGGGCCTTCCTGGGGATTGCAGTCCCGGGCACGTGTAGTGCCCCTGCCCAGGCGTCTCCACGATTCCAGTGTGGGGCGCTTTTTCTGTACCGCTCTTCTTCTTGTCCCGACATAGCGTTTTGCTGTTGTTGGTTTTGCTCCCCCTACAGGTGGGGCACCTCCTGGTTTCTGGAGAGTCTCCCAGTTCCATGATGCCATTTTGGTTTTCCGGGTTACTCCTTAATTTCCTTTTCCTTCTTTGGGGTCCATTTACTCCAAGTCCGCTCTTCTCCGGGAGTGCTCACGCTGTGCCCCTGGGACAGTGTTTTTTGGCACCTACAGCTTTTTGGTTCAGATCCTCTGCACTATAGCTCTCTGGAGACACTTACGTCTCTCTTTTCCAGAAGTTTCTAGTCTTCACCTTGACTGACTCTCCTTCAGCTCTCCCTGGCGTTTTCTCGCCAGATTCTCTGGTTTCGGTTGGTCCTCTGTATGGGGTTCTCTTGTTGTTGCCTTTTCCTTTTTTGCTCCCAACCTGGCTCTCCCTCTGTCTGGTTCTGTGCTTCTTGGAGTTGGTTTCCTACCTCCTTCCAGGTTGGTTCTGCCCATTGGGTGTCTGCATCGCCCCTTCTTGTCTCTCTCTGTGGCCTGTTGGTTTAGAGTCTCTTCTAAGGACGGTCCCTTCCTTGACTTCCTAGCCCATCTAAATGGACAGTGGGAACTGCCGGACGCTCGGTTCCAGGCCTCAGTTGCCTTTTAGCTCATGGTCTCATCCGTGAGTCTTATGGCCGGCTGGGGTACAGTCTCCGGACTGACTCCCCTCCTCTGGTGGTGTTCTCCCCACCACAGGGACTGCTTTGGTACATCCCATGGTCTCTGTGTTCCCCAATGAAGGGCAACCGAGAAAAGGATATTTTTTTTTATTTTTTTTTTTTGTACTCACCGTAAAATCTTTCTCGTAGCCTTCATTGGGGGACACAGCACCACCTCATATCTTCATTCTTGTCCGGATAGCCTTTTCTGGTTCTTAAGTGTGTTCTGACGAAGAATCGAAACAGTGGCTGTAGGGGTCCGGTGGCGCACAGACATTTAATACTATGGGTGAGTGCACATGATGTAACTTCATAGAAATTTTCTGTAAGTGCAGTGTGTATATACATATACACTCTGCAGGTTTCGACCGTAGGCTATTTACCAATAGATGGGAGTTTTGTCTGTCCCTAGTTGTATACATTCAGTCTACTGTCCATATATATTTCTTAATTATCCGTGTGCAATACTATTTTGTCAGCACTTGCACTTTATTTATGTTCTGTGCCCCACCGCTAATTTTATTGGTGTGTCCTTGTGAGTCAAACCTCATGTTTTTATCTTTTTTTTTTTCTATGATGTATAATAAATTGTCAATTGTTCTGGAGATTGTTGCAGCTCTATTCTTTTTGGTATACAATGTTGCATATAGAGCCCTCCTAAGGATATTAGTTTGGTATTAAGCCCAGAACTGCTATGAGGCGTTTATATAATATTGATTCTGTACAAGGTCTGGTGGGACTACTGTTTATTTATTTATATATATATATATATATATATATATATATATATATATATATATATATATATATATATATATAATATTCTGCATTTTGTACTTTTTATTCTATACAGCAAACCCCAGTGTATACCACCATAACAGAGACCAAATTACACTATTGAGTAATGGAGATATATGGATATGCTTACCATATATGCCGGGAATATTCCCGATGCATTAACATGAACTGTGAATGCAGTGTGTTATTAGCCTCAGAAGAAAGGCTACATGTAACTTTTTATGTCTTTTTATCTATGATGTTAAATTTTCTTTGTATCTTTTTAGCCTCCGCTGCACTGGCATTATCGGATATACCTTGGAATGGACCAGTAGGTATGTTTATGGTAGTTAGTTGAACAGCTTGTATTAATGTGCTTTTCTAGTGATCTGAACAAAAAGTAGTAACTGGTGTGATCTGTGAGTATATTATTTTTGAGGCCTGGCAGCAGTGGTGTTCATACTGTATCAGTCAGACAGGCTGAGATGATAAATTAATAGAAAAACCGTAGACAGGTTATCCAACACATCTACCCTCAGCTAGTCGGATGGTCATGCCAAAATGGGGGGGTTGAGCTAACTTTTATATGTTTAGCTCCTTAAGAATGCAAATACACAATATGGCCACATCAAGCACTCACTTTTATAAGGTTCAAGCCCAAGTGGTTAGCAGTAAGTGCTAGACATAAGCATTGCTTGTATGAGAACCCTTAGAGCTCTTGGAAGTAGAGTATCTCTGTCTTTTTCTTCTTTTTTTCCTCATTCTATTAACTCCCTAGGCTCTGCTTGATGTAGCATCGCTAATGCAGCAAGCCTTCGGAGCTGTTTTGCGTGACATATTGGGACAAGGGAGGGGAAGTGAGCTGCGGCAAACAAAAGCTTTTACTTTTAAAATACAAGTATAGCACAAATATCTTCAGACCACCTTTAGGATGGCATAACTCCAGTTTATATTTGCTTACCATGTATTGCTTACGGGTTGCTCGCCCTTATTGGGATACCAATTGCTACAAGAAATACCTAGGAGTAATATTTCGCTCTTCTGATCCATTCTCTGGTACTTTGTTCAATTGTTATATGGATGCTACCCCCATCCTTTTGTGTTCCTTTTTGGTTTCTTGTTTTCGTGTGTTTACAACCCATACTTCATTGTTCTCTCTATATAATGTGTCATAACTTATTTGATCATTCAAGCTTGTCACAAGCCGGACACACATGGTAATCTACTTTTGACTAAATTATGAGATAGCTGCGTCTACTCTCTCTTGACTATGTATTGGGTGTTTATGTTCTGTTAGTTTTTGAGTTTTTTTAAACAATTGAAAGTATAGCACAAATAAAACAACTCTGGCTATTGAATTTATAGCGGTCTTACAGTTAGTGTTTGGCCATCTTTAGTTCTTAGTGCTAACCAGCTTTAGTTTTCTTCCATTTAATGTAAAATGTGTTATTTCCTGTGATACTGTTCACATTTATTTTTTCCTAAGCAGATATGTATTTTCTGTTGTGTTCTTATAGGAGCGGTTAGAATTGGCCTGATCGATGGAGAGTTTATTGTTAACCCTAGTAGAAAAGAAATGTCAGCGAGTTTATTGAACTTGGTTGTCACTGGGTCTGTCCATAACCAAGTAGGTAAGTAATGGTTGGCATCTTATGTCTTGTTTCCCTCCGGCATTGCCTTTTTAGTGATGAATTATTTATAGCGATATTGTGGCCATCTTTAAACATTTTGCACACTACTATTACAGTACAGGCCTTTCTCCTCTTTAGGATCCCTTTTAAAAATGTGTCACTTTATCTGACGCTGCTGTATGTTAACCCAGTGTGCTCATTGATTTTGTTTTATTATTCAAAGACTTTCTTCCTTTTTTTTATTTTTTGGTAGTCATGCTTGAGGCTGCGGCAGAGAATGTTTTACAGCAGGATTTTTGTCATGCTGTTAAACTGGGAGTAAAGCACGCAAGTCAAATAATCAACTGCATACAACAACTAGTGAAAGAACATGGGAAGCCAAAACGTACTGTACAGAAACTGTTCACACCTTCTGAAGAGATTGTAGAGGCTGCAAGAGCGTGAGTAAACTTCTAACGTATTTATCTGCTTCCAGTGATATTGAACACCTGTTTTCTTTGACCAGCAAAAGGCCATATGCATAAACCTTTACCAAACTTTATGGGAAAATCTACTTTTAATGTGGTCCTTAGCCTAACAGGTTTACTTTAAGGTTGTTTCATCACAGACAGCCATGCTAAAAAAAAACAACCACTGCTGGCCTATAAAGGTTGTTATGAGAGTTCTAATCTACAGATTGGTTGAATGAAATAAAAAACCCTTGTTATGTTGATGAATGTTGTTAAAGGAGAACTACGGGATTGAACATTTTATCCCCTATCCTAAGGATAGGGGATAAGTTTCAGATCGCGGGTGGTCCGATGGTTGGGGCCCCCCGTGATCTCCAGTACGGGTCCCGACTCTCTGCATAGAGAGCGCGTGTCTACCACCGCACGAGGCGGCGACTGACATGCGCCCTCCATTTACTGCTATGGGAGAGCCGAAGCGCTGCCTTCGGCAATTTCCGGCTCTCCCATAGCAGTGTATGGAGGGGGCGTGTCGGCCGCTGCTTCGTGCGGTGGTCAACACGCCCTCTCTAACCAGAGAGCCGGGGCCCCGTACGGGAGATCGCGGGGGGCCCCAGCGGTCGGACCCCCCGCGATCTGAAACTTATCCCCTATCCTTAGGATAGGGGATACATTTTTCAATCCCGTAGTTCTCCTTTAAAGAGGGAATGTGAGGAAATTTCCTTTAGGGCTCGTTTACACAGGCAAATTTTAGTGTGAGGTCACACTGTGTTTGAGTTAGAGTGAGGGTGGGCTCTCCATGGCAGATTTTCAGCAGCGAAATGTCTGCTCCAGAAAATCAGCTGTAGACCCCCATTAAAGTCAATGTGGTCTGCTACAGAAATTCTGCTGCAAAAAATTATCAGTGGATATTCTACCCCCATTCAAACCAACAGCAGGAAACACACTGCAATCTCACAATAAAATCTGCCCTTGTGAATGGGCCCTATCTATATATGTTGCAGATTTTCTGCAGCAGATTTTCTTAAATTGATGTCAGAATTTAGTCCTTGTTTTGGTCAGTATTTTGTCCTCATTTTGATCAGTATTTGCAGCCCAAACCAGGTGTACAAAATACAGAAAAAGGTGAAAATTTTAATAGGTTTTATTTTTATTTTTTGTTTCGGGCCCAATCCTGGTTTCGGTTACGTATGATCAAAATACTAGTGTGGACTAGGGATGTAAGAAAAAAAATCGATTTTTCATTTGGCGATACTGAATCGATTTTTAAATATTATTTTTTAATCAATCCTTTTAGGGATGGGAATTTGTATCTCCTGACATGCTGTTCCGGGCGCCGGGCAGGTGAATTTTTCCGGCTCGTGCAAGCAGGGCCGGACCTGACAAGCGCGGCAGCCTTCTGGGTGTATGGAGTGGGCTCCTGACTCCTGCCCGCTCCGTACTCTGCGGCCCCCTTGCTCCGTACTCTCCGCCCCCCCCCCCCCCCCCCCCGCAGCGCGATCGCGGGCGGGCGATCCACTGTGGAGGTAGCCGGGGACCTTACCTCTGCTTCCTGCTGTCCCGTGGCTCTGTCATTGATAGAGCCTGGCTTGACTAGGCTCTATCAATGGATCGCAGATCAATGGAGTTCAATAGAACTCTATTCATCTGTCTGAGGAATCTAATGATTCCTCCTAAAAGTCTAATAAAGTGTGTTTAAAAAAAAAATAAATAAAAAAAAAAAAAATATATATATATATATATATATATATATATATATAGTTTTAATATAAGTGTAAAAGACATAGTTTTTGAGACAGAATCGGGATATATCGTCCCATAAACGGAATCTGGATATATCGTGATATATCTTATAGTCATACGTGTATCGCGGTACGTATCATATCGCCAAATTCTTGCCGATTCACACCCCTAGTGTGGACCCATCTGGGGGTTTTTTTTCCATTTTTTTTTATTTTTTAACTGTTGCTTCTTAGCAGCAAGTGATGTAGCTTGTTTTTCTTATTTTCATACTACAATAGAAAGTCCTGTATGTTGCACTAATGACACACACAGTCATGGCCGTAATTGTTGGCCCCCCTGAAGTTTTTCAAGAAAATTAAGTATTTCTCACAGGAAAAGGATTGCAGTAACACATGTTTATTCCCTTTGTGTTTATTGGAAGTAAACCAAAAAAGGGAGAAAAAAAAGCAAATTGGACATAATGTCACACCAAACTCCAAAAATGGTCTGGACAAAATTATTGGCACCCTTAGCATAATATTTGGTTGCACACCCATTGGAAAAAATAACTGAAATCAGTCGCTTCCCATAACCATCAATAAGCTTCTTACACCTCTCAGCCGGAAAGTTGGACCACTCTTCCTTTGCAAACTGCTCCAGGTCTCCCTTATTGGAAGGGCGCCTTTTCCCATCAGCAATTTTAAGATCTCTCCACAGATGTTCAATGGGATTTAGATCTGGACTCATTGCTGGCCACTTCAGATTTCTTCAGCACTTTGTTGCCATCCATTCCTGGGTGCTTTTTTGACATATGTTTGGGGTCATTGTCCTGCTAGCTGTACAATGTGACCCAAAATCCGTTGGTAATCCTCAGATTTCATGATGCCTTGTACACATTCAAGACACCCAGTGCCAGAAAATGCAAAACAACCACAAAACATCATTGACCTCCACCATATGTCACTGTAGGTACTGTGTTCTTTTCTTTGTAGACCTCATTCCGTTTTCGGTAAACAGTAGAATTATGTGCTTTACCAAAAAGCTCTATCTTTGTCTCATCTGTCCACACTGATGACACTGATGCTCCCTGAGCCTGCAGGACAGCTTGAATATCTTTGGAACTTGTTTGGGGCTGCTTATTCACCATACGGACTATCCTGCATTGACAACTTTCCTCAATTCTTCTCTTCCATCCACACCAAGGGAGATTAGCTACAGTGCCATAGGTTGCAAACTTCTTGATAATGTTGCGCACTGTGGACAAAGGCAAATCTAGATCTCTGGATATGGACTTGTAACCTTGAAATTGTTGCCGTTTTTCCACAATTTTGGTTCTCAAGTCCTCAGATGGTTCTCTTTCTGTTGTCCATGCTTAGTGTGGCACACACAGACTCACAATGCAAAGATTGGTTAACTTCTCTCCTTTTTATCTGCTTTCAATTGTGATTTTTATATTGCCCACACTTGTTACTTGCCCCAGGAGCTTAAAGGAGCATCACATGCTTGAAACAATCTTATTTTTCCACAATTTTGAAAGGGTGCCAATAATTTTGTCTAGCCCATTTTTGGAGTTTGGTGTCATATTATGTCCAATTTGCTTTTTTTTCCTCCCTTTTTTTGTTTAGTTCCAATACACACAAAGGGAATAAATGTGTATAGAAAAACGTGGTACTGCAATCCTTTTCTGTGAGAAATACTTAATTTTCTTGAAAAATATCAGGGGTGCCAACATTTACGGCCATCACTGTATATAGTGAGGTTTGACGTGAAGATAGAAAGAAATATCACCCAGTCATGCCTACAAGTATCTTGCATCCTAAGTCTTTCTCCACTAGATGGTGCTAGTGTTCTTTAGGCATTTATTTTTTATTTTTATAGAAATGTTTATTCATGTATAATTTACATAAACTTTTCTGTTATTTGGAGTATATATAGAAACGTGCTGCTTTAATAAATTTTTTAAATATTAAAGGTTATTAACCTCTTAAGGACTAAGGGCGTACCTGTACGCCCTGAGCCCGGTCCCGGTGTGAAAAACGGGGTCACGCCGTGACCCCGCATCACACTGGGTTGTCCTGGCTGCTAACGATAGCCGGGACCCTGGGCTAACAGCGTGCGCTGTTAACCCTTCAGACGCGGCGGCGGTCAAAGTTGACCGCCGCGTCTGAAAACGAAAGTAAACGCTTCCCGGCAAAAAAATAAAATCGCGATGTTCCGATCAGCTGGGACGCAGGCGTAGGTCTCCTTACCGCTCTCCAAGGCATCCGATCGTCGATTGATTGCTCCAAGCCTGAGCTACAGGCTTGAGCAATCAAGCCCCTATCTGACTGATCCCTGCAAAGCTATGGCTTTGCAGGGATCAGCATAAGAGATCAGTGTGTGCAGTGTTATAGGCCCCTATGGGAGCTATAACACTGCAAAAAAAAAAAGTGAAAAAATAAAAAGTTAACAAAGGTAATTTAACCCCTTCCCTAATAAAAGTTTAAATCACCCCCCTTTTCCCATAAAAAAAAACTGTAAATAAAAATAAACATGTGGTATCGCCAAGTGCATAAATGTCCGAACTATAAAAGTATATAATTAATTAATTAAACTGCACGGTCAAAGGTGTACGCGCAAAAAAATTCCAAAGTCCAAAATAGCGTATTTTTGGTCACTTTTTATATCATAATAAAAATGAATAAAAAGCGATCAAAAAGTCTGATCAACACAAAAATGGTACCGTTAAAAACTGTATATTTGATATGTATGTTGTCTGTAAGATGTGTCGATGTGTGTATGTAATGTATGATATAGGGGGCAGCAGCCCGATGTATGTGTATATATGATGTGTGTATGTAATGTATGATGTGGGGGGGGCAGCGGCGGGTGTATGTATGATGAGTGTATGTGTGATGTGTATGTGTGATGTGTATGTGTGATGTGTATGTATGATGTAGGGGTGGGGCAGCGGCGGGTGTATGTGTGATGTGTCTATGTATTATGTATGTAATGTATAATATAGGGGGCAGTGGCCCGGTGTATGTATATGTGTATGTATGATAAGTGTATGCATGTATGTTTTGTACTGGGGCGGACTGACAAGTGCTGCTGCCAGTTGTGCTATCTAATTTTTTTAAATTCATTTTTAGTGTCTTCTGGCCACCCGCACTAAATTGCACCCCCAGAATCCCACCCCTTCATACTCACCCGCCGACCAAGAGCCCCACGGATGCACGCAAACACGCCCGAACCAAAACTACAACTCCCAGCATGTTGCACCATAACCTAAACTGTAGAACTATAAAGTGTAACATGCTGGGAGTTGTAGTTTTGGTTCAGGGCAGCTGCTGAGCCATAGGCTGCATCACGGCATGCTGGGTGTTGTAGTTACTAACTGCAATTCCCAGTATTCCTTGACACAGCCTATGGCTCTGCAGCTGACACTATTGTGTAACATGCTGGGAGTTGTAGTTTTGGTTTGTGTCAGCTGCAGAGCCATAGGCTGTGTCAAGGAATACTGGGAATTGCAGTTAGTAACTACAACACCCAGCATGTCCTGATGCAGCCTATGGCTCAGCAGCTGACCTGAACCAAAACTACAACTTCCAGCATGTTACACTTTATAGTTCTACAGTTTAGGTTATGGTGCAACATGCTGGGAGTTGTAGTTTTGGTTCGGGGCAGCTGCAGAGCCATAGGCTGCATCAAGGCATGCTGGGTGTTGTAGTTACTAACTGCAATTCCCAGTATTCCTTGGCACAGCCAATGGCTCTGCAGCTGACACAAACCAAAACTACAACTCCCAGCATGTTACACTATAACCTAAACTGTACTACTATACAGTGCAACATGCTGCAACACCCACACAACCACAGGCTGTATCAGGGCATGCTGGGTGTTGTAGTTATCTAGTAACTAAATGCAACATAATGACACATAAATTAGAGTAAATAAAATGCACCACACAAACTGGAAAGCAGAATCCCCCCCCCCCCCCGTAACACAGCGTTGTTCAGTGTTTTCCAATCAAAAGACTACATATATAAGTCCCTATGAAGACTGAAAAATAGTGATTAAAATATTTTAAGTGCGTATATATGTGAATAAGCCCCTTTCCTAATAAAAGTTCTGATAATAAATGATTCCAATAAAAACTACAGATCACGGCACATAAGATTACCCTCATACATCCATGTATGTGTAAAGATTGAAGTTATTGGGGTCAGATGGGGGGGGGGGGGGGGCTTGCCTCGGGTGTAAAAGGAGCTATCTACAGCTCTCCCGCCGCTAATAGCCTGGCATGCTGCGATCGCCGTGGCCGCTATTAAACCATTAGATCACCGCTGTATAAGTTGACAGCAGTGTCTAAAGGGATCTTATATCCATCCCTGGTGGTCTAGTGGGGGGGATCAAACTATTTTGGTTGAAATTATTTCATCTACCAGGACAAGTGGATTTTCTTGAGGGACAAGTAGATCATGTTCCGCTTTAGCCCCTTGGACAAGTAGTTTTTTATTTTTTTTTTATTTCCACACCCCTGGTCCTTGAGGGGTTAAAATGATGGGTCTGATCCTAACGGTGAAATGCCTTTCTTTGCCATCTTACATGTGAGGCACATTGTTTCTAGGATGGGTGAGGTGACCATAATATTTTTAAAAAATAAATGATGAATTTAAAACTGTACCCTTTTATATGCAGAAACTGCTACATTACTTGTCAAGATGTGTAAGTTTCTTTGTATGTTATTCAAAAAGAAAAAGAAAATCCTGGAATGCTTGTTTAGAGTTTGACTTCAATGGTTAATGCTCTAAACAGTATGAAAACATTGCTAGAAATAAGAAGTAACTTTTCAGGATGTGGCTTAGTTTTGAAGCTAACATTGGGGGAGGGGGAAATACACATATTTTTACATGACGCTCTAGGCTTTTTTTTATTTTTGCATAAAACACAGGAAAAGTCAACGTTTTGAGCAAATAAATGCTTACCTGAAATGTTATGCCAAAACATTGCTTCACTTCCTCCCAATGACCACCCCCCACCTCCAAAAGCCATCAGTAACCCAAACCACAGCTTCTGTCCCCCGTACAAAAAATACAAAAAACTGTGATTTGGGCAGTAATTTGTGCAATAAAAAAAAAAATGACAACTCCCTTGTGTTAGCTCAAAAAATTAAAATAAAATTCTATGTATAACAAAGGATTTTTTTAATAACTGAATGAGAATTTTTTTTTATTAAAACAAAAAAAAATGTCTGGTTGTGAACTGGGAAACTCCTATAGGACGCACCGGCGTATAAGACGCACCCAATTTATAGGTGCAAAATCTAAAAAAATTAAGATTTTGAACCCAATAGTGGTCTTCAACCTGCGGACCTCCAGATGTTGCAAAACTACAACTCCCAGCATGCCCGGACAGCCGTTGGCTGTCCGGGCATGCTGGGAGTTGTAGTTTTGCAACATCTGAAGGTCTGCAGATTGAAGACCACTGCATAGGAGGTAATACTCCCGTATGCCCGCCGCTCCGCACCCGTCACCGCAGCCCTGGATGTCGCTCCATCGCTGTCGCCGTGTCCCCGTCGCTCCGGAACGTCTCTGCTGCCGGCCGCGTATCCTCACTCGCCGTCATCACGTCGTAACGCACGCCGACGCACGTACGCGACGACGTGATGACGAGGAAGGAGAGCGCCGGCCATACAGGGGATCCCTGAACGGAGAAGACACCGAGGAGGCAGGTAAGGTCCCTCGCGGTGTCCTGTAAGCACTAACCCGGCTATTCAGTCGGGCTGTTCGGGACCGCCGCGGTGAAATCGCGCCGGTCCCGAACAGCCAGACTAAACAGCAGGGTTAGTGTCATTTTTCCTTCAGACGCGGCGGTCAGCTTTGATCGACACGTCTGAAGGGTTAATACAGGGCATCACCACGATCGGTGATGTCCTGTATTAGCCGCGGGTCCCGGCCGTTGATGGCCGCAGGGACCGCTGCGAAAGGGGTGTATTCGCCGTATAAGACGCACCAACTTTTCCCCCCCAGTTTTGGGGAAGAAAAAGTGCGTCTTATACGGCGAAAAATACGGTAGTTAATCTCTTTCCATAACTGAAAGAGGCAAGATATGCCATAAATGTCTGGTAGATGTGCATCCCACCAGATAGGGCAGGAGCCAAGGAATCCTTAGGGTATGTTCACATGGTGGGAGAATGTGGGGAACATTCCATACATTTAAAAGTTCTGGCGGGTGCTAGGACCGCTCAGAAATGCACAATGCATTTCCGAGTAAAATCTGCAGAAAGAATAGCCTTGTCTATTCGCCGGAATCAGTATTTCCGCGGCAGAAATCAATAAGACTTTGTTGCAGCTGAATGTCCGTGCGGAATATTCCTGCAGAATTCTGCATGGACATTCCACCACGTGAACATACCCTCATTCTGCAGATCTTGGAGGACCATATCCTGCAAACATGTAATCAATATGATGGGAATATGATTTCAATGATCCTGTGTATAGAATGATCGATGTTGTGATGTATGTTAGAGCTCTGAAATGCCTGCTTTAGATTGAGTTTACCTTTATTTATAAATTTTTTCTATTTTTTTTTTTTTTTTTTCATTTTGTCCCCCTCAGGCTTGCATCTGAGAAGCTATATTCAATTTTTTCCGATTTCACCCATGACAAAGTAAGTGTTAAAATCTTAGAACTTTGACTTTTAACATATAGGCTCTGATTTACTAAGAATTGAGTGTAGTTTTCTTTGTGGGGGGGAGGGGGGGGGGTTCTCAGACAGGTATTTTTCTATGGTATTTACACATTTTTCCCTTTTTTTTTTTACAACTAATCTGTGCTGTCAGGTTTTTCAGATCTCAAATCCTCCACATTTTATGTGGGAACATTAGTAAATTTGTTGGAACACCCTTTTTCAGGTTTTCTGTGTGAACTGAGTGTTAGTAGGGTTTTTTGGAATTTTTGTCGAAAATTCTGGCGCAGGACACATGCGACACACAAAAACCCTGCAAAATCTACTCAGAAAAGCCTTAGTAAATGATGCCCATTGAGTGCACTGATAAATGATTCCACATATCTAGCCCTATATTCTATTACTGACATGTTCTTACACTGCTTTCGAGAAAAACCATAGTATATGCTCTGCCATTCTTTTGTCTCCCATTGACATATCTGGGTGATTGCGATGCAGTGCCACCTCTGTGCCAGGGATACCTTCTCTGTATTTATATGTCAAATAAACTTGCATTATGGTAAAACCCCTTTATGGCACTTGTAAGTAAATTATCAGTTAAACATATTTGGTCTTTCAGCTAAGATCTTAGGCTCTATGGGCAGTGCTAGTTTAAAGGGGTACTCCGGTGGAAAACCTTTTAGATCAACTGGTGCCAGAAAGTTATTTAATGTAAATTACTTCCAATAAAAAAATAAATAAATAAAAATCGTAATCCTTCCAGTACTTATTAGCTGCTGAATACTACAGAGGAAACTCTTTTCCTTTTGGAACACAGAGCTCTCTGCTGACATCACGAGCACAGTGCACTCTGCTGACATCTCTGTCCATTTTAAGAACTGTCCAGAGTAGGAGAAAATCCCAATAGCAAACATGCTGCTCTGGACAGTTCCTAAAATGGACAGAGATGTCAGCAGAGAGCACTGTGCTCTTGATGTCAGCAGAGAGCTCTGTGTTCCAAAAAGAAAAGAATTTCCTCTGTAGTATTCAGCAGCTAATAAGTACTGGAAGGATTAAGATTTTTTTTAATAGAAGTAATTTACAAATGTGTTTAACTTTCTGACACCAGTTGATTTAAAGAAAAAAAAGTTTTCCACTGGTGTACACCTTTAACCTATTAAGGACCAAGGGCGTACCTGTACACCGTAAGTCCGCCCCCTTTCTATAACGCGGGGCCATGGTTTGTGGGACCGGACCCGTGGCTAATAGCGCGCGGCCCTAATTGCGGTGCCGTGAGTTATTAACCCTTTAGACACGTCGATCAAAGTTGATCGCCACGTCTAAAGTGAAACTAAACTACTCCCGGCTAGCTCAGTGGGCTGTTCGGGGCCGCCGTGGTGAAATCGCAGCGTCCCGAACAGCTGTATGACACGAGGAGGGTCCCCTTACCTGGTGTCCGATCGCCAAATGACTGCTCAGTGCCTGAGATCCAGGCATGAGCAGTCAAGTGGCAGAATCATCGATCAATGGTTTCCTATGAGAAACCATTGATTAATTTAAACGATCAGTGTGTGCAGTGTTATAGCCCCCTATGGGGGCTATAACATTCCAAAAAAAAAGTGGGAAAAAAAGTGAATAAAGATCATTCAACCCCTTCCCTAATCACCCCCCTTTTCTCATAAAAAAAATAAAAGTGTAAATAAAAATAAACATGTGGTATCGCAGCGTGTGAAAATGTCCGAATTATAAAAATATATTGATAATTAAACGGCACGGTCAATGGCGTACGCGCAAAAAAATCCATAGTCCAAAGTAGAGTATTTTTTGGTCACTTTTTCATTAAAAAATGTATAAAAAGCGATCAAAAAGTCTGATCAATACGAAAATGGTACCGTTAAAAACTTACCGGCCCGTACGCGGAAAAATAAAAAAGTTATAGGGGTCAGAAGATGACAATTTTAAACGTATAAATTTTCCTGCATGTAGTTATGATTTTTTCCAGAAGTACGACAAAATCAAACCTATATAAGTAGGGTATCATTTTAACCGTATGGACCTACAGAATAAAGAGAAGGTGTAATTTTTACCGAAAAATGCATTGCGTAGAAACGGAAGCCCCCAAAAGTTACAAAATGGTTTTTTTTCTTTAATTTTGTCACACAATTATTTATTTTATTTTTTTTAAGTTTCGTCTTAGATTATTGGGTAAAATTACTGTCATTACAAAGTAGAATTGGTTGCGTAAAAAATAAGCTATCATATAGACTTCTTTTTTTTTTTTTTTCATGATAAAGAGTAAAAAATTAGAGTGCAAAAACAGAAAAAACCCTGTTCCTTAAAGGGTAGCTCCCACCATCCTCTTTTTTTTTTTTTTTTTCTGTCCCTGCCTATTGCCCATCTATCCCTAACCCCCTCCCTGCCTTTATTTATTTTTTATTATTATCTTAAAAATGGCATTTTGTCTGCCTGGTAGTGTGCTCGCTACCAGGCAGACTTCCCCAGCAGGCACCACGTCACTGATGCCTGCTGGGGACCGACTTCCGCCCTTAGTTCCCCTGACAGGGTGCCTCCAGCTGTTTCATCACTACAACTCCCAGCATGCCCTGACATCTATTTGCTGTCAGGGCATGCTGGGAGTTGTAGTGGTGAAACAACTGGAGGCACCCTGTGTTGGAAGACACCCAGCCCCCGTCCTTAAGGACCACGGGGTTTTCAGTTTTTGCACTTTCATTTTTTCCTCCTCACCTTTTAAAAATCATAACCCTTTCAATTTTGCACCTAAAAATCCATATGGCTTATTTTTTGTGCCACCAATTCTACTTTGCTGTGACATCAGTCATTTTACCCAAAAATCTACAGCGAAACAGAAAAAAAAAATCATTGTGCGACGAAATTGAAGAAAAAACGCCATTTTGTAACTTTTGGGGGCTTCCGTTTCTACGCAGTACATTTTTCAGTAAAAATGACACCTTATCATTATTCTGTAGGTCCATACGGTTAAAATGATACCCTACTTATATAGGTTTGACTTTATCGTACTTCTGTAAAACATCATAACTACATGCAGAAACATTTATACGTTTAAAATTGTCATCTTCTGACCCCTATAACTTTTAAATTTTTCCACATATGGGGCGGTATGAGGGCTCATTTTTTGCGCCGTGTTCTGAAGTTTTTAGCGGTACCATTTTTGTATTGATCGGACTTTTTGATCACTTTATTTTTATTTTTTCATGATATAAAAAGCCACCAAAAATAAGTTATTTTGGAGTTTGAAATTTTTTTGCGCGTACGCCATTGACCGTGTGGTTTAATTAATGATATATTTTTATAGTTCGGACATTTACGCACTTGGCGATACCACATATGTTTATATTTATTTTTATTTACATGGTTTTTTTTTTATGGGAAAAGGGGGGTGATTTGAACTTTTAGGAAAGGGTTAAATCACATTTATTAACTTTTTTTTTTTTTACACTTTTTTTTTTTTGCAGTGTTATAGCTCCCATAGGGACCTATAACACTGCACACACTGATCTTTTAACCTGATCCCTGCAAAGCCATAGCTTTGCAGTGATCAGGGTTATCTGCAGTCGATTGCTCAAGCCTGAATCTCAGGCTTGGAGCAATCAATCGCCGAGGGGACACGCCGGAGGAAGGTAAGAGGACCTCCGCTCGTGTGCCAGCTGATCGGGACACCGCATTTTCACTGCAGTGGTCCCGATCAGCCCCGCTGAGCAGCCGGGAAGGTTTTACTTTCGGTTTAAACGTGGCGTTGAACTTTGAACACCGCGTCTAAAGGGTTAATAGCGTGCGGCACCGCGATCGCTGCCGCGCGCTATTACCCCCGGGTCCTGGCATCAGATACATGCAGGGACCGACCGCGTTATATGGCGGGAGCCGGCCAAGGACGTAAATATACGTCCTTGGTCGTTAAGGGGTTAAAACCCGTCCAGAGAAAAAGTTGACTTGAGCATAGAAATCAATCAGATTGCTTCTTTCATTTTTCACAGGCCTTTTTAAAAATGAAACGCAATCTGGTTGCTATGGGCAACTCGGCAGCTTTTCCTCTGGACAGGTTTTGATAAATATCCCTCAATGTCCATACCCTAATACTAGGGCAAATATAAAATCCGCTTGCCTCCTGGTCAGAAAAAGTAGATGGGACTCTAGCTCAGTGTTTTCCAAACAGTGTGTATTCAGTTGTTGCAAAACTACATCTCCCAGCAACAGCTGGAGACGCACTATTAGGAAAACAATGCTCTAGCTCATAAGTCCTCCACAGCTTTTGTCTTTTATAATGTTACTCACCAGTGATTGTGACCTATAAAACTTGTTAACTTTGTTACTTTACATGCAGTCTGATAGACAGTAAATATATGTAAGCTGCTTTTATGGATTTAGTGGCCCCCTTCCCTATTTCACCCTTGTGTCATACACCCATATTGTGTCCACTTCTTATCTAAGTGAAACAAACCCGCTGCTGTATGCTGCTAAGCTTGTTCCCCTGCATCAACTGACCACAAGGTAAAGTATTGTGAATGAAGCCACACGATTGTGACCGATTACCTGAGAGGTAAGAAAAAGGAGGAAAAATCCTGCGGTGACGCTGCCTCGATGGATACGTTGGAGTCAGAGACGAGAGGATTTTATGTATTTTATTCATACATGGATATTTCAGATACAGCAAGACGCGTTTCGAGGGCAAGCTCCCTCTTTCTCACTTGCATCGGCAGTGGCTCCCTCCGCAGGTGTTTTTTCCCTGTTCACCTCTGAACTGCATTCTGCCAGCTATATTGGTTTTCCTTACCCCCACTGTGGGGGTCGGCTGCACGCCAGGCCGTGCCTCCTCTTCAGGATCGGAAGTTTTTGCGGCACGTGGCTCCGCCTTTCTTGTACACGAGCCAGCGCCAGAACTGGGAGGCCAGGCAGCGCCTCCCCTCCAGGTTTGCACATACCACTGCTGCTTCTTATGATAGACGGCCATGATGCTGTGCTCCTCCAGCGGAGTTTAGCGCCACCCCTCCACCAGGGGTCGGCAGTGCTCTGTAGTCAGAGCGGCACCATCGGCCTCCCTGAGCTGTGGCCCGACGGGAGCTCTTCCTGTCTGGCCCGTTCTTGTCCCCTGGGCTCGGAACTGTGCGTTGGCTTAGCAGGTGCTATCTGCAGGGTCCCTTTCCTAGGGTCTGTATTGGCGGCTGCTTTATTTGCTTCAGTCACCCTGTAATGTGACCTGCTATATACAAATTACATTGAGTCGGTTGAAGTATGTCTTTGGCGTCCATAATTTCTGCATTGTCGCTCACTGTTAGTGAGCATATGCGAACTGCCATTGCGGGTTGTTGTCAGGGATTTCACGATCCCTTGGAAACTACCAGGGATGTATTAATTGCCTGTTCACCCCTACCACTGAGTGACATACCATGTACAAGGGCAGATGCTAAGGTCACTTTTGAGGTTCCTCCTCTGTCAGGTCTGCCGGCCACCCATCCAGGGGGTGTTCTTGGCATGTCATACTATATGAATCCCTTCTCCACAGGCTAGTGCATTCGGATCGCTACATCTAGCACAGGGCCTCTGTTGGAGTGTCCTTGCGTGGGCATGGACTGGACCTGATATGAACAGTAGTCTCACTTGTCACTCATCTCACAGCTGCCGCGTCCGCGGCTGGCACTCCAGTACCCCACTGCTGGTGCGAGGTGTCCGAAGGAGTGACCCGTTGTATACTATGGACCCATACCAGTAAGCCAGACAATGGTGTGCATGGTTTCCTCCGCCGCCTTTCACACGGCTGATGTATCTGCAGCTGGTGTTCCTGTACCTCACTGCTGTGCGCGGTATATGAAGAAGTGACCCAGAGTGTCCTCTGGACCCTATATGGGATGATGGGGAAGCGCTCCATGGCTCCTCAGCCTTCCCCGATCTCCCAGGGGGGCCCAGTTTCTATCCATGGCTCCTAGGCTTCCTCGACCTCCCACCTATGACATGGGGCACAGTGATCGCCTATCTAACTGTACTTTTCGCCAGCACCTAGAGGTGTATCTGTTCAGCAAGACTGTCTGCACGGTTTCCGCCGCCATCAGTGTCTGATCTCAGGGCTGCCGCAGGCATGGCCAGGTTTCGCCTACCTGACTGCTGAGGTGAGGGAACTGGATGAAGGTCCCTGCAGGTACACGGGACTTCTGCCAGTCAGCCAGTCCTTCGTCTGCTGGATCTCCTACACCGCCGGGTCACCCGTTGGATAGGCTGCACTCCAGTACCCCACTTCTGTGGGAAGTTTCAAGGAGTGACCCTGTGCGTTCAGGAATCCTATACCAGTTGGCCAGATGGTTGTCCGCATGCACTATCCACAACGTGGAAGGTAGTTCAGGTAACCTACTGCCAAGGTATGGTTCCTAGTGAGTCACCCCATGTTGCTTCATGGGCCCTATACAATGCACCACATACTGGTTTGCAGGGTTCCCTACTTTATCAGGTCCCTCTCTACATGCCGCTGCTCTCAGACTGAAGGCTGGTAACCCACTTTCAGGGTTTGGTTCCGTATGTTGGACCCGGCTTGGCAATGCCCCTATGCCAGATAGCCATACTGTCTTTGCATGGTTTTCTACTCCACCAGGTCACCTCCCCCATTCCTGCCGCTACCGCGGCTGCATTCTGGTGACTCACTTTCCATGTAAAGTTCCACAAAGTGTGTCTATATGGGTTCATGGGACCTCTTCTACCTCTAAGTCAGACTGTGTCTGCATGTTTCCTGCTCCACATACATACTTCATCTCTTGCGTCTGCAGTCCTAGTGTATGGCACCATTAGGAGATGGGGTGTGGGTTTTTCCTGCAGGTTCCAGGGACCTTCACTGCAACAACAACAGCACTCTGTTCCCCTTTCTAAGGTTGCAACGTTGGTCTGCTATGGGCATATCTTCCATTCTGCCGGTCTGTTGGATGTCTGCGGTTTCCTTTGTGTCTGCAGTCTTGGTATCCCACTACTTTCGTGCGGTACCCATGTCTGCGTCTTTACATATGCTAAGGCCACTCTGCATGTGTAGAGTCCACCTTCCTTCTGTTCGGTGCGGCGGTTGAGCACCTCTGTTCTGGCAGGGGGCCTGATGAGGCGACACAGTCAGTTCAGCCCCCCCCCATGCCTTTAGTTATCTTTCCAGGATTCCGGTGCAGGGTGGCTCAGGCGCCTGCTCTGTTGCCTTAGTCTTCGCCAAGAATGGCTCTCAACGCGGTTGGTTGTGTGTGTGCTTCTTAATTGTATTCATAGTCACGTCTTGTATTTTTGCCCAGCTCCAGTGTGCAGGATTCAGATTCCTCTGGGTACACAAGTTGGCTCCTCCATACAGTTATGGGTTGTCGCAGGGGCCCTGGGAGCTACATCCACCCAGTACTTTGTCCCGTGGCTGTGGGGCGGCATTCCCCTGCTCCTTCAGTGCCTGGTGCACTTTGTCAAACCCCCCTCTACAGGGGGGGGGGGTACGGGGATCAGGGAGCTTGGCATGGTCAGTACCGGAGTTTCATCTCGACCACCCCTTGTTTCCCCTCCACTAGGGGGACTGTTTCGTTAAGCACTTTCTGCTTCCAAGTTGGAGCCACCTCTCTTTTCCCACTATATAGGTGGGTTACCTGTCTGGGCCCTTGTTTTTTGCTGAGAGCAATCAACAGAGCTTTTTGCTGTCTATGCTTGTGTGCTTACTGCCCACGATTGCAGCCTGGCTCTCTTTCAGTTTCTTGGTTACCTACTGCTGCTCACTCAGCCTTGGCACTCTCCTCTGTTTGAGGAGTTTATGTAATCATGAATGTAGTTTTGGTCCTACCGTTGCTCTCCTCCTCCCTCGGCGCAATCTCCTGGAAAGGTGTGTTCTTCCTTCCCTTTTGACAGGGTCAGTTGCACTGCACTGACACCATAGTCTTCTGGAGTGACCTTCCTGAGTCCCAGCTAGGTTCCCTTATTTCCCCCCTCCATTCCCGTTCTAGCGGAATGTTTCTTCAGAGTGCTCTGGTCCGCTCGGACCGCTGGGGTCCGAGACCGTTTAGTCTCCTTGTCTTGGACCTTGTCCTAGGATGCTGTGGCATGCCTTCTTTTCAGGCGGCTCTCCCGTTTCTTTGGACCTTGGCGATGGTTGAGGTCTCGGGCATGTATAGTCATCTCTGCAATCCCATTTGTGGGGCAGTCTTTCTGGACTGCACTTCTTCATGTCTCAACATGGAAGTTTGTCGCTCAGAGCGTTTTGTGGCCGTTGGGTTTCCTTACTCATCAGGTATATATCTTCCAGGTGACTCGGGCACCTCCCAGTTTCCATGTCGGTCGCTCCGGTGTCCCCTTTTAAAGGCATTCTGCTCCTTTCCTCCTTCGGGGTCCACGTACTCCCGAGATGGAGGAGCATTCCGGTCATCTGTATTCCACCAGTCAAGCTACTTTCGCCTTCTGGGTGCTCACAGCAGGCCCCTGAGACAGGGGTTTTGGGTCTGCAGCTGTTCAGGTATTTGCTATCATACACCAGACCTCTCTATGTCTTTCTTTTTATTTATTTTTTCTTTTTTTCCAGTGGTTTTCTGGTCTCCACCTCCTGTGCTCACCTTCTGCTCAGGCATACGCTGCTCGCCCTGCTGTTTTTCCGCCATGTCCTCTTTAATCGGTTTGCCTCTGGATGGGGCTCTTGTGCCCTTTTCCATTCTTGTTTCCCAGCCGGGCTGGCTCTCTGTCTGGTTCCGTGTTCCTTGGAGTTGTTCCTATCTGCTGCCGGGATGGTTCTGGCCCATCTGGCTTCCTAGTCGACTTTTTCTTGTCTCTCTCTATATGTCTCTCTCTATATGTCTCTCTCTGTGTGTCTTTAGTCTCTACAGAGGATGGTCCCTTCCTTTGGCACCCTAGTCAATCTCCTTGGACAAGGGGATCTTCCGGGAGCTCAGTTCCTGGGCCTCAGTTGTCTCTGCCCGGGATTCCCTTTCTCTGGTTGTTGTTTTTCCCCTAGGGGACTGCTTTGGTACGTCCCATCCGTGTAGGTGTCCCCCAATGAAAAGGGACCGAGAAAAGGATATATATCTTAATTTTTTTTTTGTTTATTTTTTTTTTATACTCTCCGTAAAATCTCTTTCTCATAGCTTTCATTGGGGGACACCACACCCACCCATTTCTTCAACTGATTACCTCACTTCCAGTGGGCAGGTATATCCTGCCAGGGAGGAGACGACTTTTTTTTCTTCCTTGTGGCAAGAGCATATACCCATCAGTATAGGTGTCCACCCGATGAAGGATACACGAGAGAGATTTTACAATAAGTACAAAAAAATCTCCTTTTTGTAACTTTTGGGGGCTTACATTCCTACCCAGAGCACTTTTCCGGAAAAATGACACCTTATATTTATACTGTAGGTCCATACGATTAAAATGATACCCAACTTATATAGGTAACCTTTTGCACAAAAATGAGTACGTTTAAAAATTTATTTATTTTTTTCCCCGTATACAGGGATGTGTGAGGGCTAATTTTTTTGCACCGTGATTTGTGTTTTTTTATCGGCACCATTTTTATTTTTATGGGACTTTTTGATTTCTACATTTATTTATATTTTTGGGTATACAAAGTGACCAAAAATGCGCAATTTTGGACTTGGATTTTGGTATTTTTTTTGTAACGCTATTGACCGTGCGGTTTAATTAACATTATATTTTTATAGTTCAGATATTTACACATGCGGCAATACCTTATGTTTATTTTTGTTTACATTTTATTTGTATTTTTTTAATGGGGAAAGGGCGGTTTAATTAATCAAACTTTTATTAGGGAAGGGTTAATACACATTTTATAAACTTTTTTATTTTATTTTTTTATTTTTTTTTTAGTCCCCATAGGGAATATTACCGTATATACTCGAGTATAAGCCGAGGCCCCTAATTTCACCCCAAAATCCCAGGAAAAGTTATTGACTCGAGTATAAGCCTAGGGTGGGAAATACATCATCCCCCCCCCTGTCATCATCCAGACCCCTGTCATTAACATCCTCATCATTATCACCCTGTCATCATCCAGACCCTCATCATCATCACCTGTCATCATCCCCTTGTCATCATCCCACACCCCCCCTTCATCATCCCCTTGTCATCATCCCACACCCCCCCTTCATCATCCCCTTGTCATCATCCCCTCCCCCCCCTTCATCATGCCCTTGTCATCATCCCCACCCCCCTTCATCATCCCCTTGTCATCATCCCACACCCCCCCTTCATCATCCTCTTGTGAACTATCCGCCACTATCAGCCATCGGCTGTCCGGGCTTGCTAGGAGTTGTAGTTTTGAAACCTCTGGAGGTCCGCAGGTTGAAGACCACTGGGCCTTCGACATCATCATCCAGCCCCCTCTCACCCCCTTTAGTTCTGTACTCACCTCCGCTCGGCGCTGGTCCGGTGCTGCAGGACTGTCCGGTGAGGAGGTCGTCCAGTGGGATAGTGGTTCCGGGCTGCTATCTTCACCGGGGAGGCCTCTTCTAAGCGCTTCGGGCCCAGAATAGAGGCGTTGCCTTGACGATGACGCAGAAGTACGTTGGTAATGGACGTACCTCTGCGTCGTCGTCAAGGCAACGTGACTATTCTGGGGCCGGGCCCGAAGCGCTTAGAAGAGGCCTCCCCGGTGAAGATAGCAGCCCGGAACTACTATCCCACCGGACGACCTCCCCACCGGACAGTCCTGCAGCACCGGACCAGTGCCGAGCGGAGGCGAGTAATGTACAGAACTAAAGGGGGTGAGAGGGGGCTGGATGATGTTGAAGGCCGCAGTGGTCTTCAACCTGCGGACCTCCAGAGGTTTCAAAACTACAACTCCAAGCTTGCTGGGAGTTGTAGTTTTGAAACCTCTGGAGGTCCACAGGTTGAAGACCATTGCGGGTGGAGAGTTCACTCGCGTATAAGCCGAGGGGGTTGTTTTCAGCACGAAAAATCGTGCTGAAAAACTCGGCTTATACTCGAGTATATACGGTACATGCAATTCTTGGATTGCATACACTGTATAATGCTATACCATAGCATAGTATTGATCAGGGTTATCGGTGCTCTGCTGCTCCAGCCTGCCGTGGCTGACTGGAGCTTCAGAGTAGAGATGAGCGAATTTACAGTAAATTCAATTCGTCTCAAACTTCTCGGCTCGGCAGTTGATGGCTTATCCTGCATAAATTAGTTCAGCTTTCAGGTGCTCAGGTGGGCTGGAAAAGGTGGATACAGTCCTAGAGTCTCCTAGGACTGTATCCACCTTTTCCAGCCCACGGGAGCACCTGAAAGCTGAACTCATTTATGCAGGATAAGTCATCAACTGCCGAGCCGAGAAGTTTGTGACGAATCAATTTACTGTAAATTCGTTCATCTCTACTTCAGAGCAACGATCGGACTGTGAGGCGGCAGGTAAGGGCCCTCCCGCCGTCTTCCAAGCTGATCGGGACATAGCAGTTTTACCGCGGTGGTCCCGCTCAGCTCTGCCGGGACTTTTTTTTTTTTTTTTGACACCGCAATCAACTTTAATCTAAGGGGTTAATGCCGAGCTTCGCCGCAATCAGTGATGTCCGACATTAGCCACGGGTCCCGGCAGCTATGATGTAGAGTTAGCGGAGTTGTTAAAGAAAATGTATCCCCTAGATTTCTTTTTACTGATTATAGCCAGATACTGAAACTTGTAACATTTCATTTTTTTGTACATTATTATGAGGGCTGCCATTTTGCCTGAACTGTTTTTAACCACATTTAGAGATCTGCTTAACAGAAGGCCCCATAGACCATTGAAAATAATAGATTGGAGACACTACTGGGCATTCTCTTCAGGGGGCATTCTGCAGGCATAGGGGATGCTAAACTCTTCTGCGGATGGTGGTGGATCCTGTGTTATCCATATACTGGTGTCCTCTTTTCACTGTAATCCCGTCTGTGATAAGGAGGACACTGCTTAGTGTTAGGCCTAGTGGCCAAAATGCAAACTGCAAGACTTCAACATTATTTTAAAATATAGATAATAAAATGGAAAATTAGAATAAACATTACAAACAATTATATAAAAATGTGGTTAACATAAAAACTTAAGTTAAACAAAAGGTCATTTTCTTATAACGCATACTCTTTAACAATGTTGAACTGGGATTCCTGCAACCATATATGTATTCTTCTGCCATAGTCTCCTTTACAATCACTGTGGAAATCAATTTGTATGAGACCTGTACAAAGAATTTATTTTAAATATAATCTGTCATGTGCCCAAAAATTTATACTAAAAGCATTAATTTATTCCTTCTAGTTCTCTGCAGAGCCATTTGTTTCCCTTTAAGCATACCACTACTGCCCCTCTATCCAATTCCGCTCAGTTTGCACTATCAGTGTCAGCAGCCAATATGTTAATTGAAGGGGTATTCCCATCTGCCCTGCTCACCTCTTTTCTCCATGATGCCTCCCCTTCATGTGGCCAAATGCTGGGCATTGTACTTGCGCTTGATTGACCGCTCTGGTGATGTCACTCAATGCTTTCCTGAGCGTGTATGTTCCCATGCCGATCTACAACTATTGTATTTTCTAGTGTATACAGGTATTGCTTGTTCAGCAGGCCCAGGGAATCTGTGTCCATGCTAAAATCTTCAAAGTAATAGTTAAGGACACAAATTGTGATATACTATCAATTTAGTGCTCTTTGCTGTAGTTGTGAAAATTAAATTATTTGGGTATAATTTGTGTTTGCCCGAGGACTGCAATGTTATCTGTATATAGTGACCCCCCGACCACCTACGATCATTTCAACATACGATGGCCTCTCAGAGGCCATCGCATGTTGAAGGCAGCATCAACATACAATGCTTTTGTATGTCGGGGCCGTCTCATAAATGGCTATCCGGCAGCGCAGACTTCTTCAGCTGCCACCGGATAGCCGTTTACGGTGCCCCGTGTGGTCCACTGACAATCACTTACCTGTCCTCGGGACTCTGGCGCGTCCTCTTCGGGATCCCCTGCATCGTCGGCGCTCTCCATCGTTGTCATCACGTTGCTGCGCACGCCGTCCCGTCATCCAATAGGAGCGGCGTGCGTAGCGACGTGATGGCGGCGACGGAGAGCAAGAATGCCGGGGAAGCAGAGGCCTTGCCGGAGCGTCGGGGAAACCCGGGGATGCAGCGACAGCGATGGAAGGCGACATCCAGGGCAGCGGTGACGTTCCAGAGCGGCGGGGACAGGTGAGTACAATTTCCTCTACCAGTGGTCTACAACCTGCGGACCTCCAGATGTTGCAAAACTACAACTCCCAGCATGCCCGGACAGCCGTTGGCTGTCCGGGCATGCTGGGTGTTGTAGTTTTGCAACATCTGGAGGTCCGCAGGTTGTAGACCACTGTCCTATACTTTACATTGCACGGATCCCTCAACATACGATGGTTTCAACAAACGATGGTCCGTTTGGAACAGATTACCATCGTATGTTGAGGAACCACTGTATTAGTATATGGAGGTGGCAGTGCAGGGAAAGGACCCCACACACTGCAGCTGCGCCTGTACCTGTCACACTGAAGCATGTGGTGCAACAGAGAGGTGGCTGGGAGTTACTGCACATGCTGTAGAATGCACAATCCCAATATCCCAGCTATTTGGCAAAGAAAGAAAAAAAAATTAAAATAAAAAAAGGCGGGACAATGCACAAGTATGCCTATCACTGCAAGCTTGTAGCTGTGGCCATAACCCTAGGCAACAAGCAATAAATAATGGAAGAGAAAGCTACAAGAGAATGGGGCATATCCAGAAATAAAATCTATTTGATAAGTATAACATTTTTATAGTTTTTTTTTTCTTTTAGACTGTGTATTAATTGAGATAAAAAAATGAATTGATAATGAATAAATTGACAACTGGGCTTTTTCCACCCCCAGTGTCAATGAGGCATGAATCTAAGCCACTATGGTGCTGAGCAGACAGAACAGCTCCAGCACTGTGATCTTCTGACACACCATCTCCGGAGATCATTCTGTTCTGACAGCAGTCTGCACAGTGGTGATCAAGGAGCCGAGACCCAGACAGCCCACAACCAGGAGAGCAAAGGAGTTCTGGACACTACCAAGGTGAAGGAGTAGCCCCAGTCATATGCTTTATTTGCTGTGGACTGGCACTAGGCACCTTGATCCACTCTGGGCAGGCCACTGTCACCCGAGGACAGAGCTTGTGAGCTGGTGTAAATATCATGGGATCATACTGCTGGGGCCACGCTGACACTGTCTGTGCGAATGGGGCAGAATGGGGGCCCAAAAAAGGAAGACAAATCTGACATCAGGAGCCCACAAGAAATGAAGGTGTACCATCAGTTTTATTTTATGAGGCGCATGAGAAGTCCTTTTTAATATGGTCCATAAAATGTTTCAAATTAGTTTTATTTATTTTTTTTATTTTAATAGATCTCTAGAGATGAATCTGTGAACAAGGTCAGGCTTGAAGCGGAGGAAGTGCTGAAAGGTATTACAAGGTTTTCCAATTGCAGTTATGTGTTATTTATACAAAGTTTTTAACTAGTTTGCAGCAAAGATATTCACATTTTAAGTCTTTCCTGCTGCCCTTTAAGAAGGCTGACTTTTGAGAGGTGGCACATCACTGGACTGAGCGAAGCAGGATGGTCGTTTTAACGAATTGCCCACCATCTAGGCCGTTCTGACCAAGCTGTTGGGAGCATTGGTTACATGAAATTTGTACACATGGCAAACTGGCTCCTGACAGGCCATTCATTATTTGATCCAGTGACCAGAAAGAGCAGCTCCTTAGTTTCCTTGTCCACATCCATTACACCCTCATTACACCTTCTTTACACCGTGTCATTCCCTGGACCATTTCCAGGCACTTTGGTGTCATGACGCCTATTACATGTCCCGCCATTATCAGCCAGTCACCCTTTTCTTTGTTTGTACTGATGTTATGAATGGACTTCTACAGACTGAAACCATATTGTCTTTAGCTATAAATCCAGGTTATGTTTGGAATGCGACTGTCTGGTTCCACAATGGATGGCTATTGGTGAGCGTTCAATCCTGCTTTTTCTGTGGAGTGACACACTACCCTGACTGCTGGTCTCCTGATCTGGGCCGCCATCACATATGTCAATCTGTCACTCCCTATTAGTGATACAAGGGGCACGAACATGTCAGCTTAATGTGCAGGACATCCTGTAGCCACATGTGTTGCTTCTCACGGCAGAGCTTCAAACTGGTATTCTTCCGAAAAAGTAACCAATCAGGCAATTGACCAAACATAGTTACTAGGGGGGACATGTATCATTTCCAGTGTATAATAGAAGTTTTTTACCCCTCTGCCTGTTGTGTAAATTTGGCGCAGCTGCGTTAAATTTATCATTCTTGTGCAGCTACTTTCTTGAATTGCGTTTAAATTTAGAATTCTCCTCAGAGCATAAATTTACACCGCAGCTCTATTTAGTAGGAGCTTTGTCTGCAGCGTATCTGCACCTAAACAGTAAGTGTGTCCTCGTTATTAGTTTTAGAATTTTTTTTCTTCATTATGTAGAGTTTTAATCTCACAATAATACCACTTTTTGCACCTAATTATAACACATCAATTATACCAATGTCCTTATTCTTCATTTAACATCTGTGACACCCCTGTGCAAATCACCTCAAATGTACATGGTGCACTCTACCTTATGGGCCTTGCTGTGCGCCCGCAGAGCACTTTGCGCCCACATATGTGGTATCTCCGTACTCTGGCTAAATTGTGTCCCAAAAAATGGGGATCTTTTTTCCCATTTACCTCTTGTGAAAATGTAAAGTATGCGGCAACACCTGCATGTCAGTGTAAATAGTTTTATTTTTATACACTAACATACTGGTGTAGACTCCAACTGTTCCTTTTCATAATGGGTAAAAGGAGAAAAAGCCCCCCAAAATCTGTAAGGCAATTTCTCCTGAGTACGGCGATACCCCATATGTGACCCTAAAATGTTGCCTTGAAATACGACAGGGCTCCAAAGTGAGCGCGCCATGCGCATTTGAGGCCTAATTTAGGGTTTTGCATAGGGGTGGACATAGGGGTATTCTATGCCAGTGTTTCCCCAACAGGGTGCCTCCAGCTGTTGCAAAACTCCCAACATGCCTGCACAGTCAATGGCTGTCCGGCAATACTGGGAGTTGTTGTTTTGCAACAGCTGGAGGCTCCATTTTGGAAACAGTGGGGGGGGGGGGGCTGTGTAGCGGTATGTGTATATATAGTGTTTTTTACTTATTTTATTTAAGTGTAGTGTAGTGTTTTTAGGGTACAGTCACACGGGCGGGGGTTCACAGCGAGTTTGCTGCATCTCAATCTTGCAGCACTCCCTGTAAACCTCTGCCCATGTGAGTGTACCCTGTCCATTCACATTGGGGGGAGGGGGGGGAGGAAACATCCAGCTGTTGCAAAACTACAACTCCAAGCATGCTTTTTGGCTGTCCATGCATGCTGGGAGTTGTAGTTTTGCAACAGCTGGAGGCACACTGGTTGCAAAACACGGAAACAGACTCAGTGTTTCGCAACCAGTGTGCCTTCAGCTGTTGCAAAAACTTCAAATCTCAGCATGCAGTGACAGCAGAAGGACATGCTGGAACTTGTAGTTATGCAACAGCTGGAGGCATACTGCTACAACTCCCAGCATGCCCTTTGGCAGTCCGTGCATGCTGAGGGTTGTAGTTCTGCAACAGCTGAAGGCACACTGGTTGCAAAACACTTGAAAGTTTTTCACTTAACTTAGTGTTTCCAAACCAGTGTGCCTCCAGCTGTTGCACAACTTCAATTCCCAGCATGCATGGTCTGTCAGTACATGCTGGGCGTTATAGTTTGGAGGCACAGCTGGAGGCACACGGGTTGGGAAAAAGAGTTAGGAAACGAACAATGTTTCCCAACTAGTGTGCCTCCAGCTGTTGCAAAACTATAATTCCCAGCATGGCCAAACATGCTGGAAGTTGTATTTCGGCAATAACTGGAGGGTCAGATGTTGACTAACTACAACTCCCAGCATGCTTGGGCAGTCTGGGCATGCTGGGAGTTGTAATTTTGCAACAGCTGGAGGTCCACAGTTTGTAGACCACTGTATAATGGTCTCCAATTTGTGGTCTTCCAGATGTTACAGAACTACAACTCCCAGCATGCCTCGACAGAGTGGGCATGCTGAGATTTGTAATTTTGGAACATCTGGAAGAGCACAGATTGGAGACCATTATACAGTGGTCTCCAAACTGTGGCCCTCCAGATGTTGCAAAACTACAACTCCCAGCATGCCCAGAAAGCCAAAGGCTGTCTGGGCATGCTGGGAGTTGCAGTTTTGAAACTCCTAGAGGCAGCAGGGAGATCGCTTTACGGCGATCTCACTGCTGCCAATGAAGATGCCGCCCTGCTGCCGGAAACTCACCGCCGGGACGCACCACCTCCGGGACCGCCTGGAGGACGCCGCTTGCACCGGGACCGCTCGGGACACCGCATGGCCGGGTAAGTGACGCCGGGGGACGGGTAAGGGACACTTAGCAGAGCGGTGTGTGTCCCGATCCCCGTGATCCGGACTCACACACCGCGCTGCTAAGTATTCTCATAGAGAAACGCTGCTATCAGCTAGTCAGATTTGACTAGCTGATAGCAGCGATCGCTGGGGGGGGATGAAACCCCCCGTGGTCGCATGGTAAGATGGCTGGCTATCAGTGATAGCCACCATCTTACTGGGCGCTGGGGAAAAGTATAACGGAAAGCAGTACATTTTAAAAATAAAAGGAGAATGATCTACAGTGTTAAGTGGATTACAAAGCTATTTAATGTGACGGAGCTTGTTCAATGATAAGTTAACAAACATTTCCTATGTAAATGTATTAAATTGTTGGATCATAAAATAACAATATACAAGTGATCTAATGAATAACTGAACTGTAAACAAATATTCTATATGCAAATTATTTTAAAAGTGCTTTGGAATAACCAAGGAGTAAAAATATAAAGCAACCAAAGGAGGAATTGAGATAGGAAAGTAAAAACATTCTGGTGGTTCCTTAGTAGAACTTTCCTTCAGAAATAGAAAGGATTGCTACGTGCAGTTAAAGTTGGCTTATATTTGCGGGGAAAAAGACGCACGTCAAAATTTTTGGTTCAAAGGAAAGGAACGCAGGAAATAAATCCATGTGTACTATAGATGTCACTCCAAGGTACCCTGATTCAGCCACATCTGGAGGACATGCTCTACCAAAACGTGCGCAAAAGGGCTGGTGCAAAATTTTGCACAAAAAAATACACACAAAACAGGGGTAAAATCTTTGATACATGTCCCCCTAGGAGACTATTTTTAGCTTATTAACTTGAGTGTTTTATTTTGTTTTTGTTGACTTGGATAGACTAAGTGTCTGGGCATCCACTTGGCAAATGAGGTTCAATGTGGATAAATGTAAAGTTATGCATCTGGGTGCTAATAACCTGCATGCATCGTATGTCTTAGGGGGGATTAAACTGGCAGAGTCACTGGTAGAGAAGGATCTGGGTGTACTTGTAGATCACAGACTACAGAATAGCATGCAATGTCAGGCTGCTGCTTCCAAAGCCGGCAGGATATTGTCATGTATAAAAAGAGGCATGGACTCAAGGGACAGGGACATAATACTCCCCCTTTATAAAGCATTGGTACGGCCTCACCTGGAATATGCTGTTCAGTTTTGGGCACCTGTCCATAAAAGGGACACTGCGGAGTTGGAAAGGGTGCAGAGACACGCGACTAAACTAATATGGGGCATGGAACATCTTAGCTATGAGGAGCGATTAAAGGAGTTACAATTGTTTAGTCTTGAGAAGAGACGTTTAAGGGGGGGATATGATAAACGTATATAAGTATATTAATGGCCTATACAAAAAATATGGAGAAAAACTGTTCCAGGTTAAACCCCCCCAAAGGACGAGGGGGCACTCCCTCCGTCTGGAGAAGAAAAGGTTTAATCTCAGGGGCGACACGCCTTCTTTACCGTGAGGACTGTGAATTTATGGAACGGTCTACCTCAGGAACTGGTCACAGCAGGAACAATTAACAGCTTTTAAACAGGATTAGATACATTCCTGGAACAAAATAATATTAATGCTTATGAAGAAATATAAAATCTCATCCCTTCCCCAATATCGCGCCACACCCCTACCCCTTAATTCCCTGGTTGAACTTGATGGACATATGTCTTTTTTCGACCGTACTAACTATGTAACTATGTTTTCCCACTGAAATCCTAATGTCACATTAAGAGAGAGAGTGCTAGTCTGTCTATGAATAATATGGATGGCTATTGTAACTTAAAGGGGTACTCCACCCCTAGACATCTTATCCCCTATCCAAAGGATAGGGGATAAGATGTATGATCGCTGGGGACCCCTGCAATAAAGCATGCGGCACCCAACGCTACAAGAGCAGAAACAGGTGGGTGCCGCATGCTATATTGCGGGGGTCCACAGCAGTGGGACCCCCGTGATCAGACATCTTATCCCCTATCCTTTGGATAGGGGATAAGATGTCTAGGGGTGGAGTACCCCTTTAATGGCATGGACTGCTACACCCCTGCAGTAGTTTTTCATTTTCATGTAAACTTAAAGGGGTTATCCAGGAATAGAAAACAATGATGATTTCTTATAATAAGCAAAGTCGTAATACCACACACAACCTGCGGACAGGTGGGGTGCTGTTTTTGGAAGAAATTGGCTCAGTTTTTATATTCTGATGTTTTTATATAACCTCCTTTTAATTTTACTGAACTTTCTTAACTGCACTGTTCAATAAGCATATATCTACTTGCAGTCAGTGAATGTAAACGTTCTTATATGATCTCAGCGGTTAAAAGGATTTTTACTAATATTTTGTCATTAAAAATTCTGATTAAAGGGGTACTTCAGGGAAGAATACATATGGGAAAAAAAAAAAAAAGCACCACACTACCTGGATGTGTTTCCCGTGAATGATCCTGTCTGATATGCATTGTTCCTGTGGCCCCTGTAGTCTTCTCTGGCTGCTATTACATTTCCCTTGAATCGCTGCAGCTCACTCTGAGAGCAGACTCCACCCTCATGCTCTGAGCAGCAGAGAGAAGTTCAGTGTGTGATTGGCTGAACTGCACACACCTCCCAGCACTAATGAGTCATCAGTGCAGGGCAGAAACCATGTGGTCTGTGTCTCAGGAAGGTGGTAGCTGCTTTCAGAGAGGGACTTGGACAGATTGGATGGCTAGATGATGTATTTTCCTCACTCCCTGCATGTAAGTGACAACTGATAAAGGGGACACTGCTCTATATAGCTAATGAATAATATTTAGACAATTAAATTGGTTGATGAGAGGGAAAAGATGGGCTATGGGTTTAGTTCCCTGTAGTACCTCTTTAAGTTAACTAGATAACCACCTTGATACGAGTTTTAAGCTTTATTTATTTAAAAAGAAAGAATCCTTCATTTCTGTAAAGTGTCAATAGCTGAAATCTTTTGATATTTTGTATAACAGTCTATGGGGGAGATTTATCAAAACCTGTGCAGAGGAAAAGTTGACCAGTTGCTCATAGCAACCAATCAGATTGCTTTTTTAATTTTGCACAGATCTCTTTAAAATTAAAAGAAACAATCTGATTAGTTGCTATGGGCAATTGGTCAACGTTTCACTACACAGGTTTTTCAAAAATCTCATCCTATGTATTTAATGTTATTTTTGTACGTGTGCAACCATGTCAACCTTGCTCTCTTTTAGGAAAATTTCCAGATGCGGAATCATTTGATATCATTGAGTCCTTTAATGTTGTGTCAAAAGAAGTTTTTAGAAACATCATATTAAATGAATACAGAAGGTATTGTGTTTCTTCTGCCCCTGTATTTTAATAGACAAGTCATCGATATTCTTTACCATATGGTCCTTTATCATTTTGCTGCAGATGTGATGGCAGAGACTTATCGTCTCTCAGGAATATCAACTGTGAAGTTGATCTTTTCAAACCTCTCCATGGTTCTGCTTTATTCCAGCGGGGGCAAACACAGGTTAGTATTTTCCGCAGCAAGATCTTTCCGATGGAATATAGATTTTGATACGCTACATGATGTAATAGAAGTTTAAAATATTAAACAAACATAAATAGGACTCTTTTTATTTATTATTTTTTTTTATATATGCAGTTACTTGTATGTAGCTAGTCGATAATATGGCTCTGTCATCTGTCAACCATACTGATGTCATGTGACCGCATCACCCAATAGTTCTAGTTGTACTCCAGCTACAGATCAGTAGGTCATCACATTACTGTTTTAGTAAAGAAACCGATAAAAAATGACCACCCCAGTCCTACTGCTGGGACCCCACTGAGAAATAGAAGAGGGGCCTTGAAACACATCTTCCTCTGGTTTCATGCCCGCAGTGAAGAGGAACTAACCAGAACTTGAAGAACCAGATGCATCAAACTGTGTGACCGAAAAACTGGAGAGATTTTGTCCATAACATCCAATTACAGCTCAGCATTTATATCTTAACCCCTTAAGGACGCAGCCCTTTTTCACCTTAAGGACTGAGCCCTTTTTCGCAATTCTGACCACCGTCGCTTTACGAATTACAGTGGTTCCTCAACATACAATGGTAATTTGTTCCAAACGACCCATCGTTTGTCGAATCCATCGTATGTTGAGGGATCCGTGCAATGTAAAAAGTACAGGAAGCTGTACTCGCCTGTCCCCGCCACTCCGGACCAGGTCGTCACCGCTCCCTATGCTGTCCAAGGAGCTCCCGATGCTGACCCGCTGCTCCATTGTCTTCTTCATGATAATCCGGCTTCTTCTGCATCTTCTGCAGGGTCCGGGCCTCGCTTTCTGGTGATGTTATTACGCTGCTGCGCTGGCGCGGCGTGCGTAGTGACGTAATAACGACGCCAGAAAGCGAGGCCCGGACCCTGGAGAAGATGCGGAAGACGCCGGAGGATCGAGAAGTGGACCCGGAGCAGCGGGAATAGGTAGGCGAACCTGCCCGGGATGCTTAAACTGCTATCAGACAGCAGCTTAAGCATTTTGCGCTGTCGGATAGCAGTTAATGCGATGGCCCCGACATATAAAAGCATCGTACGTCGATGCTGACATTGACATGCGATGGCCTCTGAGAGGCCATCGTATGTCGATTTTATCATATGTCGGGGCCATCGTAGGTCGGGGGGTTACTGTAATAACGCGAAATCGCTTTTACCGAATATTCTGATTCTGAGATTGTTTTTTCGTGACATATTCTACTTTATTTTGGTGGTAAATTTTCAGCGTTTCTTGCATCCTTTTTTGGTGAAAAATACCCAAATTTCAAGAAAATTTTGCATTTTTCTAACTTTGAAGCTCTCGACTTGTATGGAAAATGGATATTCCCAATAAATTGTATTTTTATTCACAAATAGAATATGTCGATTTTATGTTGGCATCATAAATTTGGACATATTTTTGCTTTTTGAAAAAATTAGAGGGCTTCAAAGTAGAGCAGCAATTTTCAAAAATGTCATGAAAATTGCTAAATCTGAAGGGACAGATGTAAAAGAACTACAACTCCCAGCATGCCTGGGCATGCTGGGAGTTGCAGTTTGGCCTTCCTAGTGGTTGCCACAGTAAAGATCACTTTACTGTCACTTTCAATTTCCCCCCCCCACCCCCACCATAGATTCCCTACCTGAGCCAGGATCCAGCAGTCTCCAGCGAAGATCGGGGGGTCCCCAGACATCTTCTCCTCCAGGTATAGGCCTCCATCTTCTGTCCATGTTCCCCTCAACATCCAGGGGTGGGCAGAACGGGGGGTTGCCATGGCAACCCATTGTCCTTCTCTGCCATTGGTCAGAATCAGTTCTGACCAATGGCAGGGGATAGGAGGAGATCGCAGCACTGCGACCTCACTCCTAGCCCTCAGGATGATTGGGGCTGTCCCTGACAGCTCCGATCATCGCTATTTTCCGGGTGATCGGGTCACCAGAGACCCGATCAGCCCGGAATAGCAGAAAATCGCATGTCTGAATTGACATGCGATTTTCTGCGATCGCCGACATGGGGGGGGGGGGGGGGGTTTCAGGACCCCCCTGGGCGATGTGCCGGGATGCCTGCTGAATGATTTTAGCAGGCATTCCGGTCCCCAACCGGCTAGCTGCGAGGACCGGAATTCCCACGGGCGTATGCATATGCCCCACGTCCTTAAGGACTCGGTATGCAGGGCGTATGCATACGCCCGGCCTCCTGAACAGGTTAACAAGCTCTGATAAAGTGAAAGCTGAGCTGTGATTGGTTGTTATGGACAAAATCTCTCCAGTTTTTCTCACACATTTTGATGAATCTAAACCATAGTCAAGAAAATATGGTAAATATTTGATGGTCAAGCCTTCACCTTGCCTCTCTGTTTACTTTCTTTAAGGCTAACAGACAGTGCTGTACGCGACTGTTTCCATCAGTCTCTTAGACATTGAATGGAGTGATCACTGATCCATTTAAGCTTATCCTCACTGCAGTCGTGCAGTGACAGGGATCTGGGGCCTAGGACCCCCATTCTGGTGATCTGTGTGACCACCACCAATTGGACATTTAGGACCTATCCACTTATATCAAGAAATTCCTGTGAAGGCATTACGTATGCAAGTGAATATGACTTTAAAATATCCCTTTCAGATTTTAGTCTTTTGTGCACATATTCTTCAGATAACATCCACTGAATTGGGAAATCCTTTTCTGAATTTCCATGCATGTGGATTTACACTGCTGATGTCTGACAGACGTGTGAACATACACTAAATTGATTCTCTGTTGGCAGGAAAAGGATTTTTGAGCATACTAGGTGCTCACACTGTTGTATCCAAAAGATCCAGGCTTTGCTGCACTTTACGCTTTGTTTGCATCTATTGATTTGCAAGGCACATAGAGTATATAGATTTGTGTGTCTTCCTGATCATGTTTCATGTTGGAAAACAGTGCTTGTTGCTGGTCGAAGGGACCAATGATAATGCCTAAAACGTTCACTTCTTTTCTTGTGAATCCCACTTTGTTAATAAATTGATGATTTTTTTTCTTTTATTAGGTGTTCTCTACAGTTACATTTGACTCCATTGAGTCCAGTATGAAAGCTGATCACATTACAACAGCGTTAAGGTAAAACTTTATATTTTTGTCATTTAAAAGTAGGAGAGTAAAAAAAAAAAAATAAAAAAAAAATATGGATGCTTCCTTCTAGATCTAGCGCCATATCTATCAACAGGTTGTGCATGGTATCGCAGCCTGGCCAGATGCACTCAAATGGAGTTGAACTGCAATACTAGACACAACCCATAGATGGGTGTGGTGCAAGTTTTCATTTCCTGTTAGGCTGGGTTCACACATTTTTGCAATACAGTTCCCATGTACATTTTCAATTTGAAAACCATACGGAACCGTATTGAAAACCGTATGCATTGACTCTCCATTGAAAACCGTATGCCAAAAGATGCGTCCAGTTGTGTGTGTTTTGCATTCCATCCAGTTTTGTCAGGTTTTTTCCCATACCCAAAACTGTAGCCTACCACGGTTTTTGGTCCGGGTGAAAAACCGTATTGAAACGTGTAAGCTTTTTTTTAACATAGGAGTCAGTGGGAACCATTTTCACCATGAGGTTTTTGACTTTGCACAGTTTTGTTTCTTGGAATTTCAATCAAACAAGTAAAACTTTATTCATAATGGAATGAAAAGTTAAAAACGTATGTTTTTTTTTTCTTAAAAATACGGATGCAGCCGGACATCATTTTTCAAACCGTATACAGTTTTCAACCGTATACGGATTAAAATTTGTACACACGTTTTGATACAGTTTAGTCAGGTTTTGAGGAATCTGTTTTTCATCAAAAACCTGATACGGGAACTGTATTGCAAAAACATGTGAACCTAGCCTAAGATGCTGCAGTTTTTTTTAAGGATTTTGGAGGCTTTGCTTATCTGGCACAAGGTTTTTAGAAATATTTAGTGTTTACGACTGAGAAGTTGCAATTTTCTTGTTCACTCTCACTCCACTTAGAAGTTATTCAAATAAGTTTTTTGGGAAAATGTGCCAGTCATTGTAACAAAGTGATAAATTTTAAGGATTTGACATCAGCAGAAGGAAAAAAAAAAAAGGGGGTAGGGTAGAAAAGAGAAAAAAAAGGGATTCATTAAAATATTGTCTACATACATGGTAAATTCCTATTTCCTTTTTTTTTTTTTTTTTTATGTGCACAAAAAGCTTGTGCTGCTCAAAATTGTACTTGCCGGCTCCAATCCTCCATTCCTATGGTACCTGCCATCCCCACTGCTCACTACTTCCTGGTCTCTGTATCGACGCAAGTGCCTGCTCAACCAATCGCTGAACAAAACATTAAACAACCGTAGCTAATGATTGGCTGACTAGGCCCATTTTTGTGTCTAGACTGAGACCAGGAAAGGCTGAGCTGTGGGACCAGGCACCATCTCAATGAAGGCTGTTGAGCATTAAAAAAAGGTAAATGCACTTATTATTTTTTTTTTTTTAGCCCAGACTGTCCACATTTGCACATAAAAATCAGTTCTTGGGCAACTTGTGCAATAAAATACATTTTATATCCACTGCAAATACAATTGAGTATGATCTTTCCTTTTGCTCTTGAACTGGAGATATATATTTTTTTTCTCGGTCGCTCTTCATTGTGGGACACCGTACTGATGGGTATATGCTCTTGCCACTAGGAGGCACTGACACTAGGCTCCTCCCTGGCAGGATATACCCGCCCACTGAAAGTGAGGGAATCAGTTTTAGCTAGTGTCAATAGGATGGGCTGTTTAGTTTATTTTTATTCCATTCCTCCCCTTTTGTTTCCCTTTTTCAGGTGGGGGTTCAGGAGCATGGTGCTACTTGTTCCCCCATATGCGACGATGGGGCACAGAACAAAACAGTATGGGCTGTCAACCCCTTATCGCCAACGGCCAGCGCCTGGAGGTTGTACCCTGGGTCCAGGTCCCTCATTTGACCCTACTCGCCCCGCTATATTAGCCTGGTATGATGTAGCAATGTAGCATGGCCATATGCTGGTTGAAGACTTCAGGGTGAGTATGAAAAGATGGAGCCCTGGGTGAGTATGTACTACTACCCCCCTTCCCCCTCTCCCTCCCTCTTGCTCATCCAGGGGTCCCCTTTCTCTGATGTGCCCAGCTCCTCAGCCACCATTCCACATAGTTGTACTGGGCTGGACCCCTCATGGCCTCCGGTGCCATTCTGGAGGGGACAGTCCGGTGGATCTTCCTTCCCCCCTCTTCGGACCACACACTTCTACCCCACATGTATTGCAGCCAGGCACAGTGCCCTGGCCACGTTTTCTTCACCAACGGCCAGAGACTCTATGCTGCTTCCCCAGTTTCAGTCTATGGGGCAGCGGGTCTCCAGTCCCAAGCGGCCGTCAGCTTCCCCAGTGGGGGCATTATCTGCCCGCTTACTACCTTTTTGGGCGGCCAGGTGCAGTGTCCTGGCCGCGTTCTTTATTAGGCTGACCAGAGACCCAAAGCTGCAGACAGCAGGTCTCCGGTCCCACGCAACTGACCGCGTTCTCAGTGCGGACACACCATTCCACTTACTCCTATCTGCTGCGGCCGGGCGCAATGTCCTGGCCGTGTTCTTACAGGCTGACTGGAGACTTGCAGCTGGAGGCAGCTGGTCTCCTGTCCCACGCTTACTCCTATCATTTTGCGGCCAGGCACAGTGTCCTTGTCGGGTTCTTTATAGGCTGACTGGAGATCTTCAGCTGCAGGCAGCGGGCCTCCTGTCCCACGTGTCCGCGACCGCTCTCAGCACTGGCACACCAGCCTGCTTACTGCTCTGGTCCCATGGAGCCGGGCGCTTTCCCGGTAGGCGAGGAACCAGCCACATTTTCCAGCCAGTTCCCCAGCCCCACTTCCTGTAACGATCGCATGGCCGGGTGACGGAGGAGGCGGCCGCCTCTTATACAAGTTCCACCCCCAGTTCTTCCAGTGCGCCCTCCCTTCTCTGCAGGCTGCGCTGTCTGTCAAAATACACACCTGGTCACTCAGACCATTTGGTGGTGGTTGGCGCCCTCTTGTGGCCATGAATTGTATTGTGCCCGAATTTTTCATTGCTTCTTTAGCTCCCCCTTGTAGCAACCAAACGCTATTACAGCCTTGGTCTGTAACATCTGTTTTTATCAGTTTAAAGGGGTACTCCGGTGGAAAACATTTATTTTTTAAATCAACTGGTGCCAGAAAGTTAAACAGATTTGTAAATGACTTCTATTAACAAATCTTTACCCTTCCAGTACATTTTACTGAATATTCTTTTCTTTTTGAATTTCTTTTTTGTCTTGTCCACAGTGCTCTCTGCTGACACCTGATGCCCGTGTCAGGAACTGTCCAGAGCAGCATAGGTTTGCAATGGGATTTTCTCCTGCTCTGGACAGTTCCTGATCGGGCATCAGGTGTACTTGTTCAGCTGGAGGTGTACTTGTTCAGCCAGACTGTCGTCTGCAAGGTCTCCATCGCTGTCGGTCTCCCATATGTAGGCTGTCGTGGGCTTGGTCAGGTTTCCAGTACCTCTCTGCTGGTGTAAGGACTCTGGATGAGGTTCCCTTTAGGTACTTGGGTCTGATGCCAGTCAGTCAGGCTTTCGTCTGCTGGGTCTCTTACACTGCCCTGTCGCTCGTTAATTTGGTCGTACTCCAATATCCCACTTTCTGTAGGGGGGTTCGATGGAGTGACCCTGAGCATTCATGAATCCTATACAAGTCAGCCAGACTGTTGTCTGCATGGTCTACTACTACGTGAGTCCACTACCATACACTTCCCACACCGTGGACAGTAGTTCAGGTTATCCACTGCCAATGTGTAGTTACAAGTGAGTCTCCCCATGTTGCTCCATGGGCCCTATACAATACACCACATACTGCAGGGTTCCCTCCTTTACCAGGTTCCTCCCTACATGCCTGCCGCTCTCTCGGCTGAAGGCTGGTAACCCACTTTCTGTGTGTGGTTCTGTCTGCTGCACCCGGTGAGGCCATGGTCCCTATGCTAGAGAGCCAGACTGTGCCTTCATGGTTTTCTATTCCACCAGGTCACCTTCCACATTCTTGCCGCTCCCGCAGTTACAGTCCAGTGACTAATTTTCCAGGTGAAGTTACAAAGAGAGTGTTTCGGTGGTTCATTGGATGTTTTATACTTGCCGGTCAGACTGTGTCTGCATGTTTCCCGCTCCACATACATCCTTCATCCCTTGCGTCTGCGACAACAGTCCTGGTGCAACATTGGTCTGCTATGGGCATGGTTGTAACAACATGCTGCCAGATTTTTGAATGTCGGCGGTTTCTTTTGCGTCTGCAGTCTTGGTACCCCTCTATCGTGCGGTAACGACGTCTGTATCCCTACATATGCTAGGCCACTCTGGACATGTAGTGTCCACCTTCCCTTCTGTTCAGTGGGGTGTGCCTCGGGCCTTCCCGTGATCTTGTTTCCACAGGTTTACGGCGGTTGAGCACCTCTGTTCTGGCATGGGGCATGGCGGGATGACAGTCGGTTCAGCCCCCCCCCATGCCTCCAGGTATCTGTCCTGGGTTCCTGTGCAGGGTGGTTCAGATGCCGGCTCTGTTGCCTTAGGAAATGACCAGAATGGCTCTGATGACGTCCTTTTGGTCCAGGGTTACACCAAGTTGAGGTGTTCCTCTCAATACTTTGGTTGCTGTGTGCGTGCTTCTTCCATTCGTAGTCACGTCTTTGTATCTTTTGCCCACCACCAATATCCAGATTCCAATCTCTCCTGGGACTCAAATTAGCTCCTCCATTCCTCGATATGTTGTTGCAGAGTTCCTGGGGACTACATCCACCCAGTACTTTGCCTCCTTGCCTTCAGGTGGCCTTTCACTGCTACTATAGTGTCTGGCACTCTTTGGCCATTCCCCTTCCACAGGGAGCTTGGCATGGTCTGGTTTTCATAGCGACCACCCCTTATTTTCCCCTCCTCTATATAGGGGGGTGTACCTGGCTGGACCTTTGTTTTTTGCTGAGAGCAATCAGCTGAGCTGCGCACTTTTGCAGCCTGGCTATCTTCCTGTTTCTTGGTTATCTACTGCTGCTCATACAGACTTGGCACTCTTCTCTGTTGGAGGAGTTTATGCAATCATGTATGGCTCGGCGACAGCCGGTCTAGCACCATTGCTCTCCTCCTCCCTCGGTGCAATCTCCCTGGAGGGGTTTGTTCCTCCTTCCTTGTCTGCATCAGTTGTGCTACACTGACGCTACAGTCTTCTGGAGTAACCTTCCTGTGTTTCGCGGATGTTGGGTTTACTCTACAGGTGTACATCTTCCAGGCAACCTGGGAACCTCCATTTTCCATGTTGGCTGCTCCAGTGTTCCGGGATGCTCCTTTTGGCTGTTTATTTTTACATGTACGTCTTCCTGGTACCTCCAGTTCCCATGTCAGACGCTCCGGTGTTTTGGGATTCCCCTTTTCAGGGCATTCTGCTCCCTTTTTGGCCTTATTCCTTCTGTCTCTTCCTTCGTGGGTCAATGTACTCCTGAGGCGGTGGTCGTTCCGATCATCTGGATTACGCTACCCAAGCTTTTTTTTCGCCTCCCAGGTGCTCGTGGGGGCCCCTGTGATGGGATATTTTGGTCTGCAGCAGTTCCGGTCATTTATTTTCCGCACCAGGCCTCTCCACAGCCAGTCTCCATCTTACTTTCTTGTTTTCCAGTGTTTTTCTGGTCTCCACCTCCCGTACTCTCCTTCTGCTCAGGTGTACACTACTCTCCCTGGCGTTTCTTCCACCATGTTCTCTTGAATCGGTTGACTCTGGATGGGGTTCTCTTGTTGTTTCCTTTTCCATTTTTGTTTCCCAGCCGGGCTAGCCCTCTATCTGGTTTTGTGTTCCTTGGAGTTGATTGCTACCTCCCCCCAGGGATGGTTCCGGCCCATCTGGCTTCCTAGTGACCTTTTCTTGTCTCTCTTCATGGACTTCAACTTTGGAGCCTCTACATAGGACGGTCTCTTCCTTGGCATCCTAGTCCATCTCCATGGACAGGGGATCTTCCAGGAGCTCAGTTTATGGGCCTCGGTTGTCTCTGCCAGGATCTCGTCCACTGGCCTTACGGTCAAGTTGTTTCGGTCTCTGGACTGATTCCCTTTTTGCTGTTGGTTGTTTTTCCCACCCTAGGGGACTGCTTTGGTATGTCCCATTGGTAGAGGTGTCCCCAATGAAAGCTACGAGAGAGAGATTTTTCGGTGAGTACAAAAAAATCTCCTTATATTATTTTAATTGCTAGATAGATGTACATAGTGACAAATCATGTAGTCACACATTTGATCTTTAAAGTGCGCTGTTACATTGAGAGTTTTGTAATTGATGTAAAAGGAGAGAGTGGGCGGCTGCTTACAACATGTAGCCAGCTGATATTTCCATTAGCTCATGTACAAAATCTATCGAAGCAACTTAGAAATTATATTTATTTATTTGACTTTAAACATGTTTTGTTTGTGTTTTTATAGTGGTGTTAAAGCTAAGAATTTTATGCTGCATTACGAGGTAAGATGACGAAGTGTTTAACATTTTGGGGGGAAATCTACTATTGTGTGTGTAAATCAAGTTATTTTTACCCCTGTTTCCCTTGTGCGTATGTCATGTGTCCTTCCCCCACATTTGTCAAAGAGGTGCACATTCTTCATAAATGGCAAAGCAGCTTAGCTGTAGACAAGCCTTTAAGGCCTCATTCACAGAGTGAGATATCCCATAGATGTCACTGCTTTCCCAAATAGATTCCACAGAAAGAATGAACATGTTTGGAGTCCAGAATTTAAATTTCCGCATCAAATGTTTGCACTGCGAAAATTCTGCTTTGTGCTCGGTGAAGTAGAATCTAATTTAAAAAAAAATGGGGGCTTTGTTTTGTTGTTTGTTTGTAAACTGCAAAATGTTTAATAAAAATCTCAGGGAAAAAAAAACAATGGGGGCTTTTGCAATGGAATTTCCAAACTGAATTTTTCCGCAGGAGTTTTCTTGGAAATTCCACCATGTGAATGGGGCCTGAGTGTAGTCTGGGCGGATGCGAGATTGCAAAAAATTTGTGTTTGTGCAAACATTTTGCAACAGTTCAAAAAAGTTGCAGTTGATTAATTACCAATGACTGCAAAAGGTTAACCATGCCACACTGCATTCAAGTTATTTTCTTTCGGTCTTCATGAGTTGCGCAAAAAATGTGCAACCTTTTTTTACCCATTGTGTAAAAATTTGGGACATTTTAACACCAATAAAAGGGTAAAAGCAATGATAAATTCCCCTCTTGTGCATATAAAAAAAAATGTAGCTCACAACACAGCAAGGCGGATAGACACAATGAAGGACTTGTAGTCCCAGAGGGTGCACAGCTTCAGGGGGCTTGACTCACAGTCCCAAAATAATCCAAGGTAAATATGCACGGAAGCGGCACTCCAATAGATTCTTATCCATGTATTTATTCACACTTTCAGCAAGGTGCAACATTTTCATCCTTCAATTTCGATCTTTCTCGTGCTTCCTTACATAAAAATGTTTTGCTTATGTGCAATGAAATGGTTAAAGGGGTACTCCGCCCACGGTCCTCTTTTCCCCTATCCAAACCTACTGTTTAGAATGCCGGGTACGGCATGGGTGCTGCACAGAGATCGCGGGAGGTCCCAGCGGCGGGACCTCCGTGATCATCTTATGTTATCCCTTATCTAAAGTGTCTGTGGACGGAGTACCCCTTTAATTCCTCCTTATATAGAGCAAACAGTCTACAGAGTTGTATAAAGATTGTCATCTCTCACATAATTTCTGCTCCCTAGTTTGGCGTCCAGTCTAATTTCCCAAATTTGGGATTGTGACACAAAGGGGCCTTTTGTATGTGTGTTTGAATTTGAAAAACTATATTGAAAAATCCCACTCAAGGCAAATCCCACACATGTGGGGATGTTCCAAGAATCTGCTGCAGAAATACAGGTATAAAACTCAGATTTCTGTTGTCAATGGGACATTGGGTCTGTGAAGAGTTTCATTGTGATCATTGTAATTCAGTGAAGATAATCCAGCGCTTGTCTCTGTAGGATCCAAGGTAATATTGCATTGCTTTGGATTCATAAATCTGCAGCACATTTAATGCATTCGCTGTTGAGTGTCAGCAGATTTTGCTGATAGACTCTGATGGGGAGTATGTATAAGCATGGGGCTAAAGCTGATGTAGACATGAAGTATTGATTCTGCAGTGACCGCAGATTCAGTCACTATAAACATTTGGGTGTATTGTCCTATCTAAGAGTATAGCATACAAGTTGTACTATAATTGTAGATTGTACCCCACAATCTTACTGTTTTGTGCTTTTCAGTTTCCTCCATATGCTACAAATGAGATTGGAAAGGTCATGGGAATGAACAGAAGAGAACTTGGTCATGGTAAGTAATGATGCATATTACTATATTGTAAACAAAGGGAATCTGTCAGTAGTTTCATGCAGCTCGGAGTCATCGGGTAGTCTGCCAGCCCCGACTGAAACACCTCTCCTTATTTGCATTATCAGGACTGGCAGACCTCCCAATGACATGGCGCTCTGTTTCCAGTGGTTTGGACAGCATGGAACTAGTGATTTAAGGAGTACTCTAAATTTAGAACTAGTGATTACATTTTTACGAAATGTTGACATATCGTAGTTTTGATCAGTGATCATTTTGGCCATAGTCTTCATCTTAGAGCATTCAAGTAATTAAATCTACATGATTGCAATATCCTAAGGGGCAGAAGTTGCTGAGCTTTATTTGTAGTCCAAAAGAGCAGTGTAGAGATGTATACTTATTTATTCATACTATATGAGGAAAGAAGAGCAAAAATAAAGAGGCGCTGGCTCAGAGTTCAACTTCATTTTAGCTATAGGGGGATAGACACCACTGATGAAAACTTTCCACATATCACTGTGACATGTCAGAAATTTGAAAAATAAAATGTTGCCTTTAAAAGCCCCCAAAGTATATTACTAGGCTATGCTAACACTTTTTGATACTTGAGATCCGACCCCAAACAATCCTGAAATAAAAGGGGCTATTTCCCCTGCACACTCGTGTTCTCGTTCATCTGCTTTGCAGCTGTGCTCCATTTAAGTGAACTTTGAAGGTGATGCAGAGCTCAAAAAGGAAAGACTTGAGATCCAGCAAATTTCCAAGAGTCTTTATTGAAACATTTCTTAAAATCAGCAGTTCACAAAGAAGTGTATATGAAAATCGTATGTGGGAAAGTACTTGACACTACTGTTTAAAGTGGGCTCTGATGTGTGAACAACTTCACGAGGAAGTGAAGGAGTAGTAATGTGTATTATTGGATGCACATAAGATTTGTGTTCTCTACCTAGGTGCACTAGCGGAGAAATCCTTAAAACCAGTAATTCCTAAAGATTTTCCTTTCACAATAAGAATAACAGCAGAAGTATTGGAGTCCAATGGTAAGCAAAATATGAATCATACTAAATAAACAGCAACCCTTTGTTTTTCCTCCAGTTTAAACTTTATTGGCTTTCAACTAGCCTAAATGGGTTAATATGATGCTAACGCATACTGTTATTTGTATGGTAATGCTATGTGGTTGGTTTTAGACATATAACTGAAGTCCTTTACATTACACCGCAAGTGGCACTTGTGTAGCTGTGAGACATGAAATATTAGTTAAGCCAATAAGTTGTAACCCCCTTCGTTATAACATGGGTCTCGGCCTACAGACTGTTCTGAACTGTTTCAGTGATATGCCAGGTGTCTTAATGCATTTTTTTTTTTATTTTTTTTTTTTAAAGCTGCATGGTTTTGTTACAGTGTTGACAGATTTTTTTTGCCCCCTCCATTGTTTGTATTTATTTCTTAATTTCAGATGTATTGTGCTGGACTGTTTGCCAGTATTAGTCACACCCGGCCTTTCTTTTCCTTTCATATCTAACCAGTCACATGACACCAACTACTACATTGCACATACAACCCTGGACAAAGCAGTTACCTGCTGATGATGAAAAGCTGCTAGATTAAAAATTGGGGGGAATACATTTCGGAGGCAGCACTATTTACATAGTAGGAAAACTAGTATTTTCATAAGACAGTACTCTATGGGTGATAAGAGTGGAAGCCTTGATTTACCTTTCAGGCAAAAAATGATGGGGAAGGCAAGCAGACTCAGTATTCATGCACACAGTCTAGACTAGCTACCCTGCTAACATTTTCAAATCTTTGCCTCCAACTTCCCGTGTTCTGTCTTGGTCTTTGCTCCTAGAGAGGGAACTCCTTTAACAACAGACAGTGGACAGCAGTTTGCAAGGAAGTGAGACACAAAGTAGTCGAGACTTTAGGGCTGTTTTGTGGGTAGTAAGTTTTTGGTAAATGAAGTGATGAAAAAAAGTGACCAATAAACATGTTGGTCTATAGTGATATATGTTCACTATAGAAATATGGCAGAATTCTAGTATTTATTTTAAAATATTTATTTTTATTAACTACCAAGGGCCAAAAATGTCCAATCCTGTGCTGGAGAAATTGTTCTATACTTTAGAAGCAAGTAGATCACTCCAGGAGCCAGTTTAGGGATTTTTGTTCTTTCTGTCCATTCTCTTGTCTGGTAAAGAAAACTTTCATATACCTCAATTAAAAAAGTATTATATAAAGATTAGCTATCTAGTTCCTGTGGTTTGTCCAGCCCTGGTATAAGCTATTTCAGTGTCTATTAGTGTCCTTTTGGATATTTTATAAAGAAGTTTTTAGGACATTTTGTCACAATCTGCCTATGACAGATCGTAAGAATCTATCCTGGTTGCTGCATACCCACTTTTTTTTTTTTTTTTTTTTTTAAACAAAAACTGTGTAAATGCAAATGATTAGGATATACATTTACTTTTTGATGCAGTCTTTGCTTTTAAACACAATTGTTTCTTTGCTTGTTAGGCTCTTCATCTATGGCATCTGCTTGTGGGGGATCCTTGGCTTTAATGGATGCAGGTAAAAAAGCATTTCAAAGTGGTTATCCTACAGGAGTCTTTTTTTTTTTTTCTAGAACTATGTCCATTGTGTAATATATATTTTTTAAAATAACCTTTACTCACCTCCAGTACTCCCACAGTGCCCATAATATCCTGCTCCGGTACCCAATGCGGTCTTCTTCCTGCTTCCTGGGCCCAGCGAATCACTGGCCGCATCATTGTCCTGACTCTGTCAGTGATTGGCTGAGCAGCTCTATGACATATTGGGCCCAGGCACTAGAAAACACCTTGGTAAGGGTCTAACATGTCACGTTGCCGCTCAGCCAATCACTGACCAAGGTGGGGCACCTGACTCGGCATTCAGACTATCAATTTGCAGGTGACCATAGACTATAATGGAGCCTGTCTAGTGCAATGAGTGTCAGGCTGGGGAGAGAAGCATGCTGCACAAAATACATAAATACATGCCAAAACATTTCTGCAATGCGCACCTATTGTTTTCAATAAGAATACATGTTGCAGTTTACACGGTGACTTGCGGCATACCGTATATACTCGAGTATAAGCCGACCCGAATATAAGCCAAGGCCCCTAATTTCACCCCAAAATCCCAGGAAAAGTTATTGACTCGAGTATAAGCCTAGGGTGGGAAATACATCATCCCCCCCCCTGTCATCATCCAGACCCCCGTCATTAACACCCTCATCATCATCACCCTGTCGTCATCACCCTGTCATCATCCCCCCCCTTCATCATCACTGCCTGTCATCATCCCCTTTTCATCATCCCTTTGTCATCATCCCACACCCCCCCTTCATCATCCCCTTGTCATCATCCCCTTGTCATCATCCCACACCCCCCCCCTTGTCATCATCCCCTTGTCATCATCCCCTTGTCATCATCCTCTTGTCATCATCCCACCCCCCCTTCATCATCCCCTTGTCATAATCCCCCCCCCCCCCCCCCTTCATCATCCCCTTGTCATCATCACCACATGTCATCATCATGGTCTTCAACCTGCGGACCTCCAGATGTTTCAAAACTACAACTCCCAGCAAGCCCGGGCAGCCATCGGCTGTCCGGGCTTGCTGGGAGTTATAGTTTTGAAACCTCTGGAGGTCCGCAGGTTGAAGACCACTGCGGCCTTCGACATCATCCAGCCCCCTCTCACCCCCGTTAGTTCTGTACTCACCTCCACTCGGTGCTGGTCCGGTGCTGCAGGACTGTCCGGTGGGGAGGTCGTCCGGTGGGATAGTGGTTCCGGGCTGCTATCTTCACCGGGGAGGCCTCTTCTCCGCGCTTCGGGCCCAGAATAGAGGCGTTGCCTTGACGATGACGCAGAAGGACGTTGGTAATGAACGTCCCTCTGCGTCGTCGTCAAGGCAACATGACTATTCCGGGGCCGGGCCCGAAGCGCGGAGAAGAGGCCTCCCCGGTGAAGATGGCAGCCCGGAACCACTATCCCACCAGACGACCTCCTCACCGGACAGTCCTGCAGCACCGGACAAGCGCCGAGCGGAGGGGAGTACAGAACTAAAGGGGGTGGGGGGTCTGGATGATGTCGAAGGCCGCAGTGGTCTTCAACCTGCGGACCTCCAGAGGTTTCAAAACTACAACTCCCAGCAAGCCCGGACAGCCGATGGCTGCACGGGCTTTCTGGGAGTTGTAGTTTTGAAACCCCTGGAGGTCCGCAGGTTGAAGACCACTGAGGGCGGAGAGTTCACTTGAGTATAAGCCGAGGGGGGTGTTTTCAGCATGAAAAATCGGAGTATATACGGTATATTATTTTGTGTGCACATTTCAACCAAGTTGCATTAAAATTGGAATAACCTTCCTGAAAATGCCATTTGAGGTGAAGACTATATGCACCCTTGCTGCTGTCTTCTGGGTGTTTTTTGCGCCGCTCTGCTTATCAAGGAGGAGATTAATTTTTATGAGCTGGGCGGGACCCAGAACACAGCGACAGTCTTCAAACCCTCCCCTGGTTTAGTTAGGAGTTAATTTGCATATTGAAAGATTGTGCTATATCTCAGGAACAGCTGAACGGATTGGACTAAGGAATATATATCTTTTTACTCGATCACCCACACTTACAACCTGTATATTCAGGTTAGTGGGGTTGATCCATCTGTCAGTTTCCCTTTAACCTGTTGGGGACGAAGGGCATATGCATACGCTATTGCATCCTGGTACTTAAGGACGAAGAGCGTATCCATACGCCCATGGGAATTTCGGTCCCTGCCGCGCGGGGACCGGACCGGGGTGACTGCTGATATCTATCAGCAGGCACCCCGTGCAAATGCCTAGGGGGTCATCAGAATCCCAACCCCCACCCCCCCACATGTCGGCGATCGGCGCAAATCGCAAGTGAATTCACGCTTGCGATTTGCGCCGATTACGGGTCTATGGTGACCCGGAATATAACGGGGATCGCGGTTGTCAAAGACTACCACGATCCCCTGAAGGGATAGGAGTGAGGTGGCAGGGGTGCCACCCCTCCTATCCCTGCTATTGGTGGTCTAGACGCGACCACCAATAGCAGATCGGGAGCGGGGGGGGGGGGGGGGTTTACTTTCATTTTCCCCGTCCTGCCAACCCACAATAGGCGGGGCAGAATGGGGGACCGAACGCCGACGTCCACTTACCCCTCCGGGCGACTGTGATCGGCAGACGGCGACTGAGATCGACGTGCGGCAGAAGAGGACGGCTCCCTGGATCCTACGGAAGCCAGTAAGTTGCCTAGCAACAACTGGAGGGCTACAGTGGTCTCTAACCTGTAGCCCTCCAGATGTTGCAAAACTACAACTTACAGCATGCCCAGACAGCTGTTTGGGCATGCTGGAATATGTCGTTTTGCAACAGCTGGAGGACTGCAGTTTGAGACCACTATATAGTGGTCTCTAAACTGTATCCCTCGAGATCTTGCAAAACTACAACTCCTAGCATGCCCAAATAGCTCTTTGCTGTCTGGGCATGCTGGGAGTTGTAGTTTTGCAACATCTGGAGGGCTACAGGATAGAGACCACTATATAGTGGTCTCAAACTGCAGTCCTCCAGCTGTTGCAAAACTACATATTCCAGCTTGCCCAAACAGCAAAGCGCTGTCTGGGCATGCTGGGAGTTGTAGTTTTGCAACATCTGGAGGGTCACAGTTTGGAGATCACTGGGCAGTGGTCTATAAACTGTAGCCCTCCAGATGTTGCAAAACTGCAAATCCCAGCATGCCCAAACAGCTGTCTCGGCATGCTGGGAGTTGTAGTTGCGTACCTCCAGCTATTGCATAACTACATCTCCCAGCATGCCCTTTGGCGATCAGTACATGCTGGGAGTTGTAGTTTTGCAACAGCTGGAGGCACACTGGTTGGTAAATACTGAGTTAGGTTACAGAACCCAACTGAAGGTTTACCAACCAGTGTGCCTCCAGCTGTTGCAAAAGTTTTGAAACAGCTGGAGGTTTGCCCCCAATGTGAACGTACAGGGTACATTCACACGGGCAGGTTTACAGTAAGTTTCCCACTTCAAGTTTGGGCTGCAGTAAATTCGCAAACTCCTAGCAGGGAACTTGCTGTAAACATCCGCCAGTGTGAATGTACCCTAAAAACACTACACTACACTAACACATAATAAAGGGTAAAACACTACATATACACCCTCTTACACTGTCTCCCCCCCAAATAAAAATGAAAAACATATTGTACGGCAGTGTTTCCAAAACGGAGCCTCCAGCTGCTGCAATACAACAACTCCCAGCATTTCTGGACAGCCACGGACTGTCCAGGCATGCTGGGAATTTAGCAACAGCTGGAGGCACCCTGTTTGGGAATCACTGGCGTAGAATATGTAATCCCTAATTTAGTCCTCAAATATGCATGGCGCTCTCTCACTTCAGAGCCCTGTTGTATTTCAAGAAAACAGTTTAGGGCCACATAATGGGGTATTTCCGTACTCGAGAGAAATTGCACTACAAATTTTGGGGGGCTTTTTCTCCTTTTACCCCTTATGAAAAGGAAAAGTTGGGGGCTACACCAGCCTGTTAGTGTAAAAAAAAAAAAAATTTTTCCTTACAAGCGGAGAGCTTCAAAGTTATAAAAATGCTAAATTTGCTATTTTTTTCATAACATTTTTGAAATTTTCATCAAGAAATGATGCAAGTATCGACGAAAATTTACCACTAACATGAAGTATAATATGTCACGAAAAAACAGTCTCTGAGTCAAATTTATAAGTGAAAGCATCCCAGAGTTATTAATGCTTAAAGTGGTCAGATTTGCAAAAAATGCTTCCGTCCTTAGGGTCATAATGGGCTCCGTCCCCAAGGGGTTAAATACAGAGGTGTAATTTATTGTCTATGTCAGGTCAGATTTATGGCCTCCACTGACTTGTGAGTATGAGCTGCATTGTTCTGAACATTCTGCAGTCATTTTGTGCATATGGTAGCGGTTCTACTATAGGTCATATGAGGTTTTTGGGTGTGTCTGATCCAGTGTATCAAGTATTTGTTACTGAGAACAGGAAATAAATTTGACACAAATGCAGGTCTTGCATTTGTGTAGTGTTTTTTCTCTTCTGTGTCCAATTTACATATCACTGGTATCAGCTAATTCTTGCAAGAGATTAACATTTTACATTATTTGTAACATTTATTAGGCCTCCCCTATCTCTCATTGGATCTTCAGTGAATGAACCCAGCTAGAGTTATAAATGTCGACCTTATGTGTATTCAGTTTTACTGGTGCTAAATTTGTGTTGTAATTTATAGGAGTACCTATATCTGCTCCTGTTGCTGGAGTTGCAGTTGGTTTAATTACAAAATACAGCCAAGAAAAACCTGGCGAAATTGATGATTATCGGATACTGACTGATATACTAGTAAGTACAACATCTTTTGGTACTGTATCTTAAAGAGGAGTCAACAATCATTTTATAGCTTAAAGCGTTCCTGTCAGATGCCACAAAATTTTTTATAAATAAATAAGTGTTACTCAGTACCCAATCCTGACCATGTAAATCTTATTTTTATGCCTCTGTCACCTATATTTATGATAAAAATAACGCTTTCTTGGTCGCCCATCATTGGGGGACACAGATAGTGAAGAGTATATGCTGTTGCAACTAGGAGGTGCTGACACTAAGAAGAAAAAGTCAGCTCCTCCCTGGCAGGATATACGGCCCACTGGAAGTGAGGTAACCAGTTTTAGCTACTGTCAGTAGGAGGCAGGTGCAGGTCTGGAATTCTCCAGACCTGGTCTTTTTGATGTTATCTAGTTAGGGCTGTATTTAGGTATTTTCTTCCTTTTTGTTCCTTGTTTTCAGGTGGGGGTTCAGGAGCATGGAGCTACCTGTTCTCCCATATGCGAGGAAGGGGCACAGGACATAGAGTATGCACTGTTAACCCCTTCTCACCAACGGCCAGTGCCTGGTGTAGTACCTTGGGTCCGGGTCCCCATTCAGTCCCTGCTCGTCTAGCTTATGCAGCCTGGAATGATGCAGGCGACAACTAGCTGGCTGAAGACATCTAAGGGTGAGTATTTCGGGATGAGGTAAGTATTCCCTCTACCTGTACCCCCCCCCCCCTTTTCTTCTCCCTTCCTGGGCTCCCATACCTTAGGGCCCCATAGGGACCATGCTGCTTTCCTGGTCTCCACTCTTTAGGTTTTTCTGACACCTTACACTGGGGCTGGGAAGCAAGGGAGCTGGGTATCTTCAGGCTTAGGTGCAGGAGTTCTCACTGCCCGTTCATCCTGGGGGTCCCCCTACAATAATGGTTTCCCGCCTTCAGTCTGTCTTAGTTTGGAGGGGTATGTGGCGAGCAGCCGACTTATACAGGGCAACGGGAGCTACATTGGCCACTGTCTCACGGCAGCTGCCGGCGGTTTGGGGCGCCTCCCTGTACCCCATGGCCGCAGCCTTTTCCGCTACAATCAAGTGTTCTCCCTCTTGTAGTGATCAATAGCCATTGCAGCCTTTGGTCTGCAATTTCTTCCTTGCCTGGGGATTGCATTTTGACTGCGTATTCTTTTCTTGGGGGCCTCTTGGATTTTTTTTCCTAGCTATGCCGGTTAGGTAAGCCTCTGGCTTGCCTTTCTTTTTTTTTTTTCTACAGGGTTCTCACTCTGTGGGACTAAATTCGAACGATTCTTTGCCATCTCTGCCATGCCGAGGCTGTATTCCAGTCCCTCCCTAACGGGGTAAGGCCTGATGGTGCATTGGCATTCCTGGTGGGCGCCAAGGACCCTATCGAGGTTCCTCCTCTGTCATGTATAAGTCTTTTTCGGCTGCCCCTGGGCATAGAGAGTCCACCATGCGGCTCTTGTTCCCGGGAGGGTGATGGGGAACCGGAGCAGTGGTGTTCTCTACCTCTGGTCACCCATCGGAAGAGTGTACTTGAGATCCCTTCTCCACGGGTCACCGAAAACATGTCTGTAGCATACGCGGCTGGTGCTCCCGATGCCCACTTCTAGTGCAAGGTCTTCATGGAAGTGACCCTGCATGATACCAATAAGCCAGACAGTGGTCTGCATGGTTTCCTCTGCCGCCTGTCACTCGTCCAAAGGAGTGACCCAGTGTATGCTATGGACCCATACCAGTAAACCAGACAGTGGTCTGTGTGGTTCTTCCGCTGCCTGCCTCTTATCACATGACTTCTGTATATGCGGCTGGAGTACCTCACTGCAAGTGTGTGGTGTCCGAATGAAGGGACCCAGTGTGTTCTATGGAGCCTACACAGGTAGACAGGGACACAATCCATGGCTCTTCAGCCTCCCCTGCTCTCCGAAGATGGCGAGGATACTACCCATGACTCCTGGGCCTCCCCGTCCTCCCACATGCGACACAGGGGCACAGTGATCACCTATCTGTGCTGTGGTCACATTATAGTCACTGGCCAACATCTGGAGGTGCACCCTATCGTTAAAGGGGTATTCCAGGCAAAACCTTTTTTTATATCTATCAACTGGCTCCGGAAAGTTAAACAGATTTGTAAATTACTTCTATTAAAAAAATCTTAATCCTTCCAATAGTTATTAGCTTCTGAAGTTTTCTGTCTAACTGCTCAATGATGATGTCACGTCCCGGGACGTGAGTCATCAGAGAGCAGTTACAGAAAACAACACCTCAACTTCAGAAGCTAATAACTATTGGAAGGATTAAGATTTTTGTTTAACTTTCCGGAGCCAGTTGATATATAAAAAAAAAGTTTTGGCCTGGAATACCCCTTTAAGCCAAACCGTTGTCTGCACGATTTATTAGAAAAATCTAATAAAGGCTGTACGTTTTAAGGCACTGCTGGACTACTCTTTCTTCATTTACGCACACGGTTTCCACTGCCATAGGTCTCCTATCGCAGGGCTGCCGTGGGTATGGTTAGAGTTTCCTGTTCCTGGCTCCTGGTGTGTGAAATCTGGAAGAGTGTACCCGCAGGTGCGAGGGACTGTATGCCAGTCAGCCAGTGTTTGGTCTGCCTGATCTCCTACACCGCCAGGTCACCCATCAGCTTGGCCACCCTCCAGTATCCCACCTTCGGTGGAAAGGCTCAGTGGAGTGACCCTGCAGGTTCAGGGATCTTATGCCGGTCAGCCAGTCTGTCTTCTGCATGGTTTACTACTGCATCGACTCTCCTTCCTGCACAACGGCGGGAGTTCAGGTAACCCACTGCCTAGGTGAGGTTCCATATACGTGACCCTGTGTGGTCCATGGGCCCCATCAAATGCTCCACATTGTGGATTGCAGGGTTCCCTACTCAACCAGGTCTTTCACCACATGTCTGCCGCTCTCTCAGCTGACGTCTGGTAACCCACTTTGTGTGTGGTTCTGAACAATGTGACACAGTGTGTTCCATTTCTCCTCTGCTATTTAGCTAGCCTATGTCTTCATGATTTTTCTAATCTGCTAGGTTTCCTACCCCATACCTGCCGCTCCCGCTGCTGGTGTCCAGTGACCCACTTCTATGTGGGGTCCCTGAAAGAGTGACTCTATGGTTCATTGGAACTTATACCAGTGAGTCTGTCTGTGTCTGCATGGTTTCCTACACTACATGCATCTTCCTCCCTTCTGTCTGCGACTGCAGTCCTGGAGTGTAGCACTATTGGACAATGGGGTGTGGACGTTTCCTGCAGGTTCAATGGACTTTCGCAGATCCGGCAGCCCTTTGTTTCCCTTTTCTTAGGTCGTGTCGTTGGTCTGCTGAGAACATAGTTATGGCACACCGCTTGGTACTATGTCTGTTTTCCATACTGTGGGACATTTGCTCTGTCAGAAGTTGACACAGCTTCAGGCCCCCCTTTTTTTCATAGGGTCCAGGGTTTCGCTCTAAGAGGTGTACCTCCCAATGCTGTATGTTGCTACGTATACTCCTCCCTTGCATTTTTAGTTGGGAAGTCTTGTATCTTACCCAGCACCAATGTCTAGGGTTCAGATCCCTCCGGGGTCTCAGATGGCTCCTCCATACCTCGGTTTGTGGTCACCGGGTTCCTGAGGTGGCTATGTTCGCCCAGTGCTTTATCCCATTGCCGCAGAGCAGTGTTATATGCTCCTTCAGTAGCAGGTCTACTTTGGCAATTGTTGTTAAAAGGGTTCCTGAGGTGACTATGTTCGCCCAGTGCTTTCAACCCTTTGCTGCAGGGCCATGTTTGCATGCTCCTCCAGTACCTAGCGTACTTTGGCAATTCCCCTTCCACAGGGGGTACAGTGACCGGGGGCTTGGCACAGTGCTTGAATTTTGCCCCGACTGCCCCGACCTGCTGGAGGAGTCTATGCTATCATGTATAGCTCAGTAACGGCTGGAATCACCACCATCTGTTGTTTGGGTCATGCCCTAGCTCTCCTCTTGGTACAGTCTCTCTGGAAGGATATTTGCATCCTCGACTTGGATGATGTCAGTTACGTGACCCTGACGCAACAGTCTTCTGGGTAGCATTCATGTGCCAAAATATAAAAACTCCCAGCTGGTTTCCCCTAGTCTCCCTCTCAGTTCTTGTCCCGAAGGGATGTTGCTTCAGCGTACTCTTGTCAGTTTGGACCACCGGAGTCCAAGGTCAACCTCCTGGGCAGGGGTGACGTGCCCCCTTCTCTAGTTTGGTCCTCCTGCTTCTTCAGGTCTTAGTGCTGTTTGTGGTCTCTGATATGTGCAGGGCTCCTGCCCAGATTGTTACACAATCCCTTTTGTGAGGCAGTCTTTCTGTGCCACACTTCTTGTCTCAACATAGAAGTAGGTTGCCCGGAGCATCTTGCGGATGTGGGGTTTGCTCACCCTACTGGGATGGGGCCTCCATGAGCCTTGGGAACCCCAGTTCTATCATCGGTCACTCCGGTGTTTGGGGAGCTCCTTTCTTAGGACGTTCCGCTCCTTGTTTAGCGTTTGTTTTGTTTTTTTCCTTCTCCCTCGAGTTCCATGTACTCCTGGGATGGAGTGCGTTCCGGCAGACGGATTACGCCAGTCTGGCCTATTTCGGCCTACACAGAGACGTGGTTTCCTTGTCCTGTTCTTCCCGATGTTCAGGTTCTGCATCATACTCTCCACTCTTCCCCCCCCCCCCCCCCCCAAGTGCTCGCAGCGTGCCCCTGGGACAGTGGTTTTGGAGCCTGCTACTTTTTGGGTCAGGTCGTTGGTCTTATAAACCATGCCTCTCTCCTCCTGTTCACCTCTCTCATCCTTTTTTTCCCAGAGGTTCTGGTCTCCTCCTTCACTGTGCTCACCTTTTGCTTAGGCGTACCCCTGCTCTACGGGGCATTTTACTGTCCTGTTCTTTTGGTTCACTTGATTCTCTGGTTTGGGTTCTCTTGTCATTCCCTTTTTCTTTTTGTTTACCAGCCCTCTGTCTGGTTCTGTGATTTCCTTGGAGTGCATTTTCTACCTCCTTCCAGGATGGTTACAGCCCATTGGGCTTCCGAGGTGACCCTCTTATCTCTCTATGGGGACTATTGGTTTAGAGTTTCTATGTCCTAGTCTATCTCCATAGTCGGTGGGACCTTCCGGACATTCAGTTTGCTGGCCTTGGTTACCTCTTGGCCCAGGGTCTCGTCCGTGAGCCTTATGGATGTCTAGGGTTCAGTCTCTGGACGGGCTCCCTTTTTCAGGTGGTTGTTCTTCCCACCCCAGGGACTGCTTTGGTATGTCCCATCAGTATCTGTGTCCCCCAATGAAGAGCGACCGAGAAAAGGAGATGGTTTTTGTACTCACCGTAAAATCTCTTTCCCATAGCCTTCATTGGGGGACACAGCACCCACCCATTTCTTCATGTCTTGTCCGGGTCATTTTTTTTTCCCCCAGTTAGATGGGTTTTATCTGGGATTCCTTTCTAGGGTCCTTCGGACATATCTCTTTTGTTGGCTTCTGCTGCTTTGTGACAAAACTGGTTACATCACTTCCAGTGGGTGGGTATATCCTGCCAGGGAGGAGCCTACTTTTTTTCTTAGTGTCAACGCCTCCTAGTGGCAACAGCATATACCCATCAGTATCTGTGTCCCCCAATGAAGGCTATGAGAGAGATTTTACGGTGCATACAAAAAAATTTTTTTCATTAACTTACAGTGTTAGAAATCCTCTCAGGGAGAGGGGGCATGTCCCTCCCTTGTGGTGGGAGGTGATTGGTGTGTCTACTCATGCAGCCTTGTCCATGAGTCATCTCTTGTCCATGACTCATGGACATGCCTGATGCTGCCTGAGCACTGGTCAGTGTCCCAGTAGTTATGGGGACTTTCAGGAGTAGTTTTCTTTTATTAAATATTGAAAAATGTTTGAACAACCATATTACAAAAGGTTTTTATTTTTATCATTTGCAACAAATACGTTTTTGCATCTGACAGTGTCCGTTAATGGTACCCTTATCACACACCTCTTACAGTTTCTTGACATGCCCTTCAATTCCTGAGATGTGAGGTTTTATAGTTTATAGTTTGTCTAACAATTAAGGGAAGCAGTGAGATGGGTGTGAACTTATTTTCAATAATGGGAGTGGCTATCAGGTAATGGGTGGGGTTATACAGTCAGGGGGAGTATATTAGGCAGGCATGCCCCTTACCATTTACACCCCCTGATTGTATAATCCTGCCCATCACCCAGTCACTCCCATTATTAAATTAAGTTCGCACCCATGTGACTGGTTCCCTGAATTGTCAGACAAACTATAAACCCACATATCTCAGGAACAAAAGGATGTATCAAGAGACTATAAAAAGACTTGATCAGGGCACCCTAACCCAATAAACCTACTTTTATCGGGTTGACCACAGGTCCTTTTTGAATGATATGAACACCTCTGAATTTAATTGAAATGATTTCCACTGGTTGTTAGGAGAAATATACAACCAACTTGTTGTGTACTAAGACTTCACTTAAATGTGTTGTGCAGGATGATTTTAGGATTGGACACATCTTTCATTTATTACAGAGGGTTCTCATTCTCTCCTATATTTTGCAGACTGGCTGTATGTCCCAGTTTGTTTAAGCCTCATTTAGTTCTGTGTACTTGACGCTTTTTCTTTTTCCGCCCACGACTTCTTACTCACTGCTGATGGTTTTACTGCAGAATGTGTTTACCAGTAGATGCATTATTATAAATGCGCCTTCTGACGGATTGTACATGCTGTTCAGTGGTTTTCCATAGTCTATCATATACAGTAAGAATACAGCTACATCTTTGTACTGGAAATCATATGTCACATGTTAAGCAGATGTACTGTTAACTCTTAACCCTTTGGTTACCTTTGCAGCACAATTATGGCTTTAGCATGGTACCAAAACAGAACAAAATAATTAGTCTAAATGGTATAAAGTATAAAACAATGGGTCAGCTTGCCACCTTTGAATGCCTTCTAACAGGGAACGGAATATGCTTCCGAGGCCCAGAGTCAATGCTGCAGAGCAGTCTCACCGTCAATAGTACTCAAACAAAAGGTTTGGTTCTCCAGCTCCTGTTAAAAAGCTGGAGAACCAAACCTTTTGTTTGTGTCTACAAAATAATCCCCTGGCATATGATATAATATCAGTACTTTACTTTACTGACAGATTAATTTGTCTCAGAAAAAGTGATAACCTGGGCCATGGTGTTTGTATATTTTCAGGGCATTGAAGATTACTTAGGTGATATGGATTTTAAGATGGCTGGCACTAGCAAAGGTATAACTGCTTTACAAGTAAGTTTTGTTTTCCTGTTTTTTATGTAAATTTTTTTTATTCCTTTACAATAAAGTTTTATGAAGTTAAAACACATTTACTTTCATTTTATAGGCGGACATTAAGATCCCAGGTTTACCGCTAAAAGTTGTCATGGAAGCAATCCAGCAAGCTAGCGGTATGATTTTCTGCATCTCTTTATGCTGTAGACATGTAATAAAACCATGTATATTGTTGAACTAACATTCTTCATCCGTTCTCCTCCATGGATTTTCTGTGAATCCTTACACCACTCATTCTGCAGAGTTCTGTTGTCTGTTCATTTTAGCAATTGTTGGGGTTCTTGGCAGCCAGATCCCTACTGATCAAAACTTCTGACATGCCTCTATGATATGTCTCAAGTGCCTATTTTATTTATTTTTTAATAATAGGCTTGCACCATTCACACATTGATGGTGTACCCTATGCTATTTTTAAAGGTAAACTCCGATACTTAAAGAGTAGCTATCAATAAATTAAATTTCCCAATTCCCTCTCTCCATCTGTCCCTGACACTAACTACATCTATCCCTGTCTTTATTTTCCCCCAAATCCCCATAAAATACCTTTTTTTTCAACTGCTGCAGGAGCCCAGAGTTGAGCTCTCTGGTAAGGGCAGGAAGTGGGCGGCCCCGGCAGGCACGATGTCATCTGAAGCCTGGCCGTGGCTCACTTCCGCCAGTCTTCCTGTATGCTGTGTGTGCCCGTCTCCTCTCTCTCCTGAGACTGCAGCTTGCGTGCTGCATTGAATAAGGAGAGGGAGATGCAGGGGGGCAGGATATTTAAATTTTGTGCGCCACGCACGCATGTTTCCTATACAGGCAGAGAGTGCGCTGTGAACACGCACTCCGGACCATGCTGTACCACACTGCCCAGCCAGTGTTGGTCCGAACGTGCTGAACATCAGGGGGGGGAAAGTAATCCTGAGACATATAGGGTGACACCTAGTGGCCAGGTTTTAAAATGTAAAAAAAAAAAAAACACATTTAAATTTTTTTTTTTAAATAAATTATATTAGAAACTTTTTTATTTTAACTTAATCTATTTAATAATAATAATAAAAAAAAATTTCATGAGAGTACCCATTTAAAAACATATCCCTTATCAACCGGATAGGGAATAAATATCTGATCGCGGTGCATGGAATTAGCCAGGCAGGAGATCGTGGGGCCAACCACAATGAGATACTTATCCCCTATCCTGTAAATAGGGAATAAATTGTTAATGCCAGAGTTCCTCTATACAGCCCAATTCATGTCTTAATTATTTCTGTGGGAGCTGAGCTGCAGTGACCCAGCTTTGCCTCTACATAATGTATGGAGCTATTGGCTTCCAGCTCTGTTTTCTGTGTATGTGGGCTTCATGGCGCTGGCAAACAGCTGACCAGTCGGATGCTCAGTTGTACTGCGGATAGGTCATCATTAAATCTAGCACAGAAAAACCCTGTAACCTTCCTTCTCTAATACTCTTGTTTTATCTCTAGTTGCAAAAAAAGAAATCTTACAGATTATGAATAAAAGAATTTCAAAGCCAAGAGAAAACCGGAAAGAAAACAGTCCTGTAATAGGTAATGGCTTATTTGTTTTTAGAGTGAATGGCTAAATTGGAAGTAAATTAAAATCCAGTGAAGTGTGATGCTCTGGAGAAGAGTAGCAGAATCTCAAAGGTATCTTTGTGTACCTAGTTGCTATAATGATAGCAATTCACCATCTTAAAAAAGGTTTGTGGCTGTCAGCATATCAATGCACGTGCATGTCTTTATTCAGCCGTATCTCGAACACCCACCAATGTTTCCACTTCTATCAAAGCCTTTCTCTATCAACAGACTATTGCATTCAAGAATATCTATTGTGGAGCCTATGAGTACTGCTCTTTACTTTTTCTACCTGTAAATTTACGGTCTGTTTCTTATGATTTTGTGTCTACCGCTTCTATGCCAACCTATAAGTCTCCAAGGTAATAGATTAATGGTCTATTGACATGTACAGTATCTTGTTATCTTGTGCATATTTGATGCACAGAATTTGAAAATGCAGATTTAAAGCTTTGTTTAGTAATATGGTTTACATTGAACTCTGCAGCCTCGAATCCTGTGCACCAAATATGCGCAGGATACTGTACGTGTACTGTACACCCCCAAAAAATAAAAGCAAACCCTGAGTAGTTAGATCTTGCAGCCATATTCCCATATTCTACTACTTTTTTGCAAATCTAACAAATGTAGTCTTCCTCTACTTACTAGGGGGGAATTTGTTACTGTAAAAATGCATAGATCAGCAGTAATGCTAAAGAGTCAAAATTGTAGACAATTGTAGAGCTGATGAATGTTATTTTAGATTGGGCTTGTAAAAACAAATAGGGTGCAAAAGTGTGCATAGCCGCTTGTTTGGTTGCTGGATGGCTTAATCCCCTTCCCATAAAACAATGTACCTGGTACATCGAAATGCGGGCTGGGGTGTAATATGTATGAAATATGATTCGCACTTACCACTAATGCAGATGGCACTTACCACTGTCATGCTGATTTCGGTCCTATAACCCTTTCAAATGCTGCAATCAATAGTGATCACAGCATTTAAATGGCTTAATGACCTGTTTCACGGGTGCCAATCCATTACTATGGCAGCTGGAGGCCTTTACCAGGCCTCCATGCCTACCATAGTACATCTGCTAATACAGGCTGGCTCAGGCAAGCTGTACTATTAGAGTGCGGATTAATCTGATCGATGCTATGCAAATTGAGCCATGTTTGAGTCAAAGTTGAGAGATGCTGCCTCCAATACTCTGCACCAAAGTTGTTGTTTTTACTAGTGGTAAGATGCAAAAGCTGTATTTTCCAAACAGTGTGCCTCCAGCTGTTGCAAAACTACAACACCCAGCATGCCCGGACAGCCTTTGGCTGTCCGGGCATGCTGGGTGTTGTAGTTTTGTAACAGCTGGAGGCACACTGTTTGGAAAACTCGGTGCTAGAGCTTTGTCTGATGGTTTTCTACAATATCAATTCTACAATTTCATATCTCTGTTTTGTCCCCTAGAAACTGTCCAGGTACCGTTATCCAAGAGAACCAGATTTGTTGGACCTGGGGGATATAATTTAAAAAAACTTCAAGCTGAAACAGGTCAGTGCCTCAGTTTTATGCCTTTGTGCATGTGATGTTGTTACCTTTTTCAAATCTGTTGCGCTATTCCGGAAGTATATACCAAACTCCAAAGATGTAAATGATCTTTTTGGTGCACCGTTCTTGCATCCCGCATCGCCCTTGTAAAACAGCCCCCTTTATAAATACTTTCTTCTCTCCAGAACTTCACCGATACATGCTGTGACCTCGGGGAAGCGGCTCATGCATGCTCGTGGTCCAGGGCCGTACATGATGTGGACACAGCACATATAGGCGACGTGCTGAAAAGAGTAAAATGCATATTTATGAAGGAGGCTGGATTACAAGGAACCGCTGGGTGGGCAGAAGGGTGCACCAAGGGTCTGGAAATGCCCCCAGTGCACAAAGAAGATAATTGTGCATATTGGGAGTGTTGTATAATCTCCAGAATGGCGCAATGGATTTGAAAAGGGTAAACTGTGTTAGAATCAGTATTAAATTGATTCAAAAACCTGTGGTGCAAAGGCCCAGGGCACAAAATCCCTATATGGGAAAATAAACTCCCTTAAAATTTAACTTTTATTTATTATTTCATATTAAATATTAAAGGGGTTATCCAGGCAAAAACCTTTTTTTTATATATCAACTGGCTCCAGAAAGTTAAACAGATTTGTAAATTACTTCTATTAAAAAATCTTAATCCTTCCAATAGTTATTAGCTTCTGAAGTTGAGTTGCTGTTTTCTGTCTAACTGCTTTCTGATTACTCACGTCCCGGGAGCGGTCCAGCTCCTATGGGGATATTCTCCCATCATGCAAGGGATATTCTCCCATCATGCACAGCTCCCGTGACGTGACATCATCATTGAGCAGTTAGACAGAAAACTTCAGAAGCTAATAACTATTGGAAGGATTAAGATTTTTTAATGGAAGTAATTTACAAATCTGTTTAACTTTCCGGAGCCAGTTGATATATAAAGAAAAGTTTTTGCCTGGAATACCCCTTTAACTCTGTGACAAAAATTGTTAAAACTTTAGCATCAGAAGGTTCCAGATGTCTCCGTTCCTTAGGGCAAACCCCATAGGGTATAGTGTAGGGCCCTGCAGAACCCCCTTATAGCTGGAATACCTTGATGCAGTTTAAAATCAAAATAATTTGCCTCCCTCTACTAGTTTCGGTGCTTTAGCACTGTCCTCAGGAGGAACAATAGGATTGTTTTGCCTATTGTTCCTCCTGAGGACGGTGCTAAAGCACCGAAACTAGTAGAGGGAGGCAAATTATTTTGTTTTTAAACTGCATCAAGGTATTCCAGCTATAAGGGGGTTCTGCAGGGCCCTACACTATACACTATGGGGTTTGCCCCAAGGAACTGAGACATCTGGAACCTTATGATAAAGTTTTAACAATTTTTGTCACTGAGTTAATATTTTATATGAAATAATAAATAAAAGTTACATTTTTAAGGGAGTTTATTTTCCCTTAAAGGGATCTTGTGCCCTGGGCCTTTGTGCCCCGGTATTTTGAATCAATTTATTTAAAAGGTGGTCCCTGACTCCCTTGGGGAGTTTTGTGGTGGAGAATCAGCATTACCAGCACTATTTGCCTGTATAGACAGGTTAGTGTGGATGATGCGGTTTCCCTTTTAAGTTAGGCTGTCCTTGCTGAGAACAACTTTATATTGGAAGAGACATACTGTTTCCTGCAGTTTGTCCCTTACACCAGGATGTATTGTTGGTTGAGAGAACCTACAATGGAAAGCAGGCAGCACAGAGCCAGAAAAGAGTCTCCGATGCCCCTGCCAATTTCTTTCTGTCATGTATTATCGCAGTTACACTAGTATCCCAGCATGCTGTGTAAAAAAATAAAAATAAAACATACATTTGCCCTGTGTTTTTCATTTGTTTTTGTATTTTGCCCTGTTACAAACACTAATCTATGTATGATGATTTACCACTAAGTGATAGTCATAGAGGGATCAAATAATTCCCCTTGCCAAAACCATCTCACACCTCCACACCATGGCCACATAGTAAAATAAACCACCAAAGAATAACAGAATAACACTGCTATATAGTGACAGTAACCGTATGTAGTAGTTCTCCATATGCTTTCTGCAGAGTGCCATCAACATTGTAGACCCTTCTAAAATGCTCCATAGTAAATGGTGCCATTCGCATAGAAATCCCTGTAAACTCACAGAGCCATAAACCTAGAGCCCTAACTAAAGTAATTTTACAGTAGTTCTATACAGTCTCTCCTGCAAATAGTGCAAACAAAACATTGTATAATATATATATTGCCCCATATAAAAGTGTGATTTGGTCCTTTGTCCATGGACACCTGTCTACAGAAGCAATCAAACTCTCCACCATGGCTAAGACCAAAGAGCTGCCCAGGGATGTCAAATGGCAAGATTGTAGATCTACACAAGGCTGGAATGGGCTACAAGACCATCGCCAACTATATGCCAAGCTCATCACCTTCCCCACTTCCTTATTCTTCCCTCAGATAGAGTAGCATAGAAACTGACAGATTTTCTTTTGACAGATATTTATGACATTGGATGTTTATCTTGATCTTTATTAATTTGAGTGGAATTGACCTTGATAGTCTTTATAAATCTTTTCTCTGTAGGAGTGACCGTAAGTCAGTTAGATGAAGAAGTATTTTCTGTTTTTGCCCCAACACCAAGTGCGATGCAGGAGGCCCGGGAGTTTATCACTGACGTCTGTAAAGATGACGTAAGCCTCACCCTGATGTTCTTTAGTCTATTATCATGGTCTACTTCATGCTTTCTCCTTTCTAAATGATTTTTTGTTTTGCAGCAAGATTTCCAGCTGGAGTTTGGCGCCATATATACAGCCACCATAACAGAGATTAGGTAAAGTGGGACTTTATTCTTGAGGTTTTATAGGTTATGATTAAGATATGAACATTAAAAGTTCACAAAGCTGATGTACAGGGCTCTGTAATTCTATCAAGAAGGGGCTGGAAGGTGATGGCGAGCAAGAAGGCGTGGCACTTGGGCAGCTCAGCCCTGCTTCTTGGACACTTGGTAGGGAAATAAAAAGGCAATTGTATTAGTTTGGCAACCAGCATCAGCTGCAGGTAAGGTACAGTTTGCTATTATACCCTACTGCTATCCAACGGTTTCTACAGCTCTTAGCAGGTAATAGAGTTGACCGATTCCCTTCAATATTATGCTCTTTTTTTTCATTTGACGCCTATAAAATAAATATTTGCAAGGTTTCCAAGCCAATTTGTTACCGCTATATATCTTGTTCCTTTTTTCATGGCTGTTCTGCACTACATGGTGTTTTTTTTACCATGATATACAGTGATGTGATATGGTTTCCTTTCCTTTTTTAGAGATATTGGAGTGATGGTTAAGCTCTACCCAAATATGACTCCTGTTTTGCTTCATAATTCACAACTTGATCATCGCAAAGTAAGTATGCTTCAAATATTTCAATAAAGAATTGTCACTGCATTTACTGCATGTATTTGTGTCTAAAAAAAGGACAGACAGCAGTGTTTTTATAGTCCATGCAGTTGAACTAGTCTCTAAAGTTAACTCATCTGAGCATCCTGTCCTGATGGGCAATGATGAGATTTATTCTGAATGTTTTTCAGATACAGCATCCGAGTGCACTGGGCTTCGAAATTGATCAACAGATCCAGGTATTTATATTAAACATTTTTTAAAGTAGCTATAGATATACATACATTTCAAGGTAAAGTGCTTGCTATTGTACAATTTATTAGGGAAACCAGGGGAACTTCTCTCATTCCCCAGTAGTTATTGATCAGGTCTTCCAAAAAGTAAGTGCTCGGCAGTATTGATCACGGCATCTAAAGCGTTAATGGCGGACATAGCAGGATTGCTGAAATCCTCCTATAGCGGTGAGCTCCCGTCTGAAGCTGGTACCTGCTGGTCATGGAGTGAGCGCAGCTCTTGTGCTTGCTCTGTGTTCATAACCTAAGTGTATGTCCTGGTGCACTAAGTATTAGAGAACTATGACTTACATTTGGTTTTTTAAGGGTTAAAAATGATCTTAACCCCTATCCAGAGTATAGGACGTAGGTATCTGATCATGAGTGGTCCAACCAATGGGACCCCCTGCGATCCCCAGAACAGGGCCCTGGTTCTTTGACAATGAGTATTGAAAGTGGGAGCGCAGGAAATGCACGATTGCTGGACTTGGACATATCTGGCGCTGCCATACAAATGAATGGAGTGGGCGCTGTTGCTAAAAGCAGGACCCTGTTCTGGAGATTGTGGGGTTCCCAGCAGTCAGACCACGTGCGATCAGATACTTATCCCTTAATCTGTGGATGGGGGATAAGATTATTTTATCAGACAACCCCTTTAATTCTATATTATAAACTGATTCCAAGAGCTATCTAGATGAAATGAGTCCTAAAACAGTGTTTCCTGCTCCGTACTATAGGAAACATACACATGAAGCATGAGAGACCTTCACCACACACTGGCAACGATGTGTAAGCTATGAAGGTTTCCTCTTGTCACTCAACACAATCACTACTAAGGAGCTGCGAGAGGAAGTCACACCCTTTTTAGCGTGTGTCATTCAGATGTTTGTCAGTAGACTACTTCTAGAAGTTCACATGGGGGAGATTTATCAAAACCTGTGCAGAGGAAAATTTTGCCCAGTTGCCCATAGCAACCAATCAGGTCGCTTCTTTCATTTTGCAGAGGCCTTGTAAAAAATTAAAGAAGCGAGCGGATTGGTTGCTACAGGCAACTTCGCAACTTTTCCTTTGCACGTGTTTTGATAAATCTCCCCCATGGTGCACACGTGTTATTAATGGATTTAATTAAGAGCTTGATTTTAAATGCCTACTTACTAAAGAACTAAAAAGATACGGTTATTTACGGTTATTTATATATGTTTATATATAATAAAAATGATATTTATTATATCTTACATTTTTAATATTTTTTTATAAAAAAAGATGTTTGCCTTTAAATAGAATAAAGAGAAATTCTGTTCTGCTTAATTTATGCTATCTAATAGATAAATATAGTACATTAAATAATAATGTTTTGTCTGGCCAAAAAAAACTACATTTTGTTTCTTTTCTAACAGGTAAAATACTTTGGCCGGGATCCAACAGATGGTAGAATGAGGCTGTCTAGAAAAGTTCTGCAGGCCCCTGCTAGCACCGTGACCAGAACCCTGAGTGACAAGAACAGTATTACAATGAGCGGAACAAACTCTACATCGTCACCATAGATCTCCACTGAGTAACTGAATAAGTGACCTCCTTCCCCCTTGTTTGTATATTCTGTACATAACTTATTTTAATATGTGATAACAATGAATTTGATACAGTCTCAATAAATGGCGATTGATTTCTTACATCAGTCCTGCTTTGCTGTGGATTTTCTCTCTTGTACAGAAGGGTTCATGTATAGTACACAATTCACTAAGCCTCATTTACACTATAAATAAAATAAAATTAAATTAAAAAAAACATGCATTATCCCCAGGATTTTTGGACAGTATGGGCTAACATAGTAACATAGTTCATAAGGTTGAAAAAAGACCAGAGTCCATCAAGTTCAATCTATATCCCTAATGAGTCCCTACTGAGTTGAGTTGATCCTGAGGAAGGCAAAAAAACACTCATACTAGAGGTAAAAATTCCTTCCGGACACCAAATATGGCATCAGAATAAATCCCTGGATCATCGTTCTGTCCCTATAAATCTAGTATCCATAATCAGCGATGTTATTATTCTCCATAAATGCATCCAGCCCCTTTTTGAACTCTTTTACAGAGTTCCCCATGACCACCTCCTCCGGGAGAGAATTCCATAGTCTCACTGCTCTTACAGTAAAGAACCCCCATCTGTGCTGGTGTAGAAACCTTATTTCCTCTAAACGTAGAGGATGCCCCATTGTTATAGATACAGTTCTGGGTATAAACAGATCATGGGAGAGATCTCTGCACTGCCCCCTGATATTTATACATAGTTATTAGGTCTCCCCTAAGCCTTCTTTTTTCTAAACTAAATAACCCTAATTATGATAATATTTCTGGGTACTGTAGTCCTCCCATTCCCCGTATTACTCTGGTTGCCCGTCTTTGAACCCTCTCCAGCTCCACTATATCTTTCTTGTACACTGGTGCCCAGAACAGTACACAGTATTCTATGTGTGGTCTGACTAGTGATTTGTACAGCTGTAGAATTATTTCCTTGTCATGGGCATCTATGCCCCTATTGATGCACCCCATGATTTTATTTGCCTTGACAGCAGCTGCCCGACACTTTACACTACAGCTAAATTTACTGTTAACTAAGACTCCTAAGTCCTGTTCCATGTCAGTCGTCCCAAGTTTTCTCCAATTTAACACATAATCCCAGCCCGGATTTTTCTCCCCATGTGCATTACCTTACATTTATCAGTGTTGAACCTCGTCTGCCTATTCCCAGCCAAAACCTCACACCTATCCAGATCCATTTGTAACAGTGCACTGTCCTCTATTGTGTTTACCGCTTTACAGAGTTTATTATAATCTGCAAAGATTGCTACTTTTTAACCCCTCTACAAGGTCATTAATGAATACTGTATATTAAATAGGACAGGACCCAAGACTGACCCCTGTGGTACCCCACTAGTAACAGTCACCCAATCAGAATAAGTACCATTAATAACCACCCTCTGTTTCCCATCACTGAGCCAGTTACTGAGGCTAGAAATGGCAACAATATATATATATGTCACTTAGTCACTTGGAGAATGGTGAATATATGGTTGTCTACTTTTTTTTTCTTTAAGTTCCCTGACATGCGCAAGGTCTATGACATGCGCAGTGAGAAAATTATAAAATGCTGTGACTGAGTCCGTCACAGGTGCGCACGCACAGAGTTCACACGGAGTATAAATAGTTCCCCGTTCTGGAGACTGGGCATGCATCGCAGACTCAATATGCCGTCGCAGGTCAATGATGACATAAACGGGTGAGTGACCTATCAAACATAACTACCTGGTGATAGGTAAAGGTGGTTTTCACCCGGAAATGATCTATATATGTGCACAGCTCATTGGCTTATATCGCCGTTGTTATACTACGTGCATTGTGAGTGGTTATGGATAAGGGGCCACTTCTGATGATGTTTAGTCATTGCCTCAATAGCCTCTTGACAACGCCGTTGTTACGGCGAAACATGTCGAGGGAGGCATGCTAGTTATAGTTTAACCTCACTGTGCCAGACTGCTTGAACACGGTGTATTGCAGCACCGTTCATAATCATACAACAGGGCGATCCCTGTAATATTAGGGAATACGTGCACTCTGTCACACATACTGGTTTTATCCTTGTTTGTTTTTTTTTTTTTATTCAAAACAGAATAAAAGTAAAATTTTAAGGGAAGTCCTGGGTTTTATACCCCGGACTATGGCCCTGGGGTTTGGATTTGATCATATAAGGGCCCCTTATTTACCCTTGGGGCATTTTTGATTTTGTGACCATTATTGGAGATTTATTTCTCCAACTAGCTCCATATTATATACCCGCACAGTGCAATGGTGTGTTCTCTGTCACAGAAAATGTATCTAGATAATCTGGCTGCAGCAGCTTCACAAGTTTTCTCCACTGTTAGTCTCCCACCCGACCAGATTAACATTCAACAGTCCTTTCTGGGCCTCTCTAAAACATATAAAATGTATATTAGGTTGTGGTGGGAGGTCACCAGTCTTGAGACACAGAATGCCGGGGGCTGCGCCGAAATCGCTGGGGTCCCCAGCGGGGGGACCCCTGCGATCATACATCTTATCCCTATCCTTTGGCTAGGGGATAAGATGTATAGACTTAGAATACCCCTTTAAAATAGTAGTTGATGCAACCATATATATTTTTAGTCCATATTGGCTGTTACAGTTCAGACTGGCAATACGTGATTGATGACATTTGGTAAAGGATTAAATATTTTTCTAAGAACCTTCTTTCCTGTAATATTGGATAAAAGACCATTCTAGAATGTAAGGTCTCTTCACAACAGCATCATGTTTTCCAGTTGGTAGAGAAACTGTAGCTTAAAGGGGTACTCCCACCCTAGACATCTTATCCCCTATCCAAAGGATAGGGGATAAGATGTCTGATCTCAGGGGTCCTGCCACTGGGGACCCCCGCAGTATTGCATGTGGCACCCACCTGTTTTTTGTGCAGAAGCGCTGGAGGGTCTGAGTCGCGATTACGGGAACGGATGTCCGTGACGTCAGGACTCCGCCCCCGTGTGACGGCCGTGTTTAATATAAAAATGTTACCGTCATTAGATCGATTGGGTACCCTGGTCAAACACCTTTTTACAGTTTCTCGATTCGCCCTTCCATTCCTGAGATATGAGGGTTTATAGTTTAATAAGTCAGAGAATCAATTAGATGGGTGTGAACTTAATATTAATAATGAGTGACTAATAATGAAGGACCCTACAATGTGCCTCACGCATACGCATTGTACTCGCAGACAGCGTGGCCGCTCCCCCTTCTCCCTAAGCTAGGCCGAGAGCAGCCACGATGTGTGCGAGCGACTGCACTGCACAGCGACTCGCAGAACACTATGAGGGAGATTTATCCAGAGGAATAGTTGCTCATAGCAACCAATCAGATTGCTTCTTTCATTTTTCAGAGGCCTTTTCAAAAATGAAAGAAGCGATCTGATTGGTTGCTATGGGCAACTTTCACAGGACAGGTTTTGATAAATCTTCCCTTGTGTGTCTGCTCGTTGCGGCGTTTTGCTGCTACGAGCAGGCACAGCTGGAGGCACATTCTTTGTAGGGTCCGTCATCGGCAGATCTGCAGCGTTACATATGCTGCGGATCCGTTCCATGTGGCCCTACCCTGAAGGAATTTTCTCATCTGCCCTTTTCAGCTGGTAGCAGAGCCTGCTCCCTCTATCTTTCTGCTTTCAGCAGGGGGGGCTCTTGATCTGTTATTGATATTTCAGACAGAGGATTTGCTGGCTTAATGCAAGCTACTAGCACTCTGCATGACTCACTGACACAGTACAGCTTGCACACAAGCAGAAGAGCTGATTATTTGTATCAAAACTGAGCACAGACTTTAAGAAATTTAGCATTTGTTGTAGAATGTCACTTTTTTCTTTAAGTTCCCTGACATGCGCAAGGTCTATGACATGCGCAGTGAGAAAATTATAAAATGCTGTGACTGAGTCCGTCACAGGTGCGCACGCACAGAGTTCACACGGAGTATAAATAGTTCCCCGTTCTGGAGACTGGGCATGCATCGCAGACTCAATATGCCGTCGCAGGTCAATGATGACATAAACGGGTGAGTGACATATCAAACATAACTACCTGGTGATAGGTAAAGGTGGTTTTCACCCGGAAATGATCTATATATGTGCACAGCTCATTGGCTTATATCGCCGTTGTTATACTACGTGCATTGTGAGTGGTTATGGATAAGGGGCCACTTCTGATGATGTTTAGTCATTGCCTCAATAGCCTCTTGACAACGCCGTTGTTACGGCGAAACATGTCGAGGGAGGCATGCTAGTTATAGTTTAACCTCACTGTGCCAGACTGCTTGAACACGGTGTATTGCAGCACCGTTCATAATCATACAACAGGGCGATCCCTGTAATATTAGGGAATACGTGCACTCTGTCACACATACTGGTTTTATCCTTGTTTGTTTTTTTTTTTTTATTCAAAACAGAATAAAAGTAAAATTTTAAGGGAAGTCCTGGGTTTTATACCCCGGACTATGGCCCTGGGGTTTGGATTTGATCATATAAGGGCCCCTTATTTACCCTTGGGGCATTTTTGATTTTGTGACCATTATTGGAGATTTATTTCTCCAACTAGCTCCATATTATATACCCGCACAGTGCAATGGTGTGTTCTCTGTCACAGAAAATGTATCTAGATAATCTGGCTGCAGCAGCTTCACAAGTTTTCTCCACTGTTAGTCTCCCACCCGACCAGATTAACATTCAACAGTCCTTTCTGGGCCTCTCTAAAACATATAAAATGTATATTAGGTTGTGGTGGGAGGTCACCAGTCTTGAGACACAGAATGCCGGGGGCTGCGCCGAAATCGCTGGGGTCCCCAGCGGGGGGACCCCTGCGATCATACATCTTATCCCTATCCTTTGGCTAGGGGATAAGATGTATAGACTTAGAATACCCCTTTAAAATAGTAGTTGATGCAACCATATATATTTTTAGTCCATATTGGCTGTTACAGTTCAGACTGGCAATACGTGATTGATGACATTTGGTAAAGGATTAAATATTTTTCTAAGAACCTTCTTTCCTGTAATATTGGATAAAAGACCATTCTAGAATGTAAGGTCTCTTCACAACAGCATCATGTTTTCCAGTTGGTAGAGAAACTGTAGCTTAAAGGGGTACTCCCACCCTAGACATCTTATCCCCTATCCAAAGGATAGGGGATAAGATGTCTGATCTCAGGGGTCCTGCCACTGGGGACCCCCGCAGTATTGCATGTGGCACCCACCTGTTTTTTGTGCAGAAGCGCTGGAGGGTCTGAGTCGCGATTACGGGAACGGATGTCCGTGACGTCAGGACTCCGCCCCCGTGTGACGGCCGTGTTTAATATAAAAATGTTACCGTCATTAGATCGATTGGGTACCCTGGTCAAACACCTTTTTACAGTTTCTCGATTCGCCCTTCCATTCCTGAGATATGAGGGTTTCTAGTTTAATAAGTCAGAGAATCAATTAGATGGGTGTGAACTTAATATTAATAATGAGTGACTAATAATGAAGGACCCTACAATGTGCCTGACGCATACGCATTGTACTCGCAGACAGCGTGGCCGCTCCCCCTTCTCCCTAAGCTAGGCCGAGAGCAGCCACGATGTGTGCGAGCGACTGCACTGCACAGCGACTCGCAGAACACTATGAGGGAGATTTATCCAGAGGAATAGTTGCTCATAGCAACCAATCAGATTGCTTCTTTCATTTTTCAGAGGCCTTTTCAAAAATGAAAGAAGCGATCTGATTGGTTGCTATGGGCAACTTTCACAGGACAGGTTTTGATAAATCTTCCCTTGTGTGTCTGCTCGTTGCGGCGTTTTGCTGCTACGAGCAGGCACAGCTGGAGGCACATTCTTTGTAGGGTCCGTCATCGGCAGATCTGCAGCGTTACATATGCTGCGGATCCGTTCCATGTGGCCCTACCCTGAAGGAATTTTCTCATCTGCCCTTTTCAGCTGGTAGCAGAGCCTGCTCCCTCTATCTTTCTGCTTTCAGCAGGGGGGGCTCTTGATCTGTTATTGATATTTCAGACAGAGGATTTGCTGGCTTAATGCAAGCTACTAGCACTCTGCATGACTCACTGACACAGTACAGCTTGCACACAAGCAGAAGAGCTGATTATTTGTATCAAAACTGAGCACAGACTTTAAGAAATTTAGCATTTGTTGTAGAATGTCACTTTTCTAAGGCAAGGCAGAAGTTATAAATTAGCATTTTTTTTTTTACATTTGTCTATTATTTTTACACCCTTTTAAAAAAGACCTTTTTAATAAATCTCATCCACTGCATAGTCAATAATAAAGCACTGCATTTCACAGCCACTTTTGCAAAAGTTGTCTATTTTGAAATTATGCAAAATTTTTGTGCAAAAACTAACTGCGCAAAAATTTTGCGCCAGATTACAGCAAAAAAAATAAAAATGTCAGGAAGGCAATGATCAATCTCATGAAGGGGTCTGACTGCTCGATCTACTGTACAGGGACCACTGTACTTACTTGTCCTCTGCCCTCTCCGTCCCCACCTTCCTGGATGAACGTAAGTGATGGTCCACTCAGCCAATCAGCGGCTGCAGCAATGTCCCACCTCAGCTGCTGATTGGCTGTGCGAGTTATCACTTGTGTTCTACTAGGATGGTGGGGATAAAGTGCGCCGAGGACGAGTAAGTAGTCAGGGCCCTGTACAGGAGGTTGTGGGGGTCTCAGAAGTCAGACCCCCTGGGATCAGACACTTATCCCCTATCTTAACTGTGCTTAGGAAAAATTGCTCAGTTGCCCATAGCAACCAGATTGTTTCTTGAATTTTTCAGAGGCCTCTTTAAAAATAAAAGAAGCAAGCTGATTGGTTACTATGGGCAACTTTTCTCTACACAGGTTTTGATAAATCTCCCTCTAAGTGTATAAAAAGTTCAGTTCCCTGGAGTACCCCTTTAACTTTAGATGTCACTGGTGTAGAAAATATCATGAAGCTTTAAAATCCAAATATTTACGAAGTTTCCCAACATTCACACAAGAGTAATAAATCTGATGACTGTTTGGTGTAGATGTGTGCTCAGGTGTTCCCCTTTATGGCAAAGGTTGACACACAGGAGTAATAAATATAACTGTTTGGTGTAGATCTATGTTCAGGTGCTCCCCTTTATTGCAGAGCTGTCACACACAAATAATAAAGCCGATGCCTGGTGTAGATCTATGTTCAGGTGTTCCCCTTTATTGCAGAGCTGTCACACACAAATAATAAAGCCGATGCCTGGTGTAAGACCTGTGCTCAGGTGTTCCCCTTTATGGCAGATCTGTCACACAAGAGTAATAAAGCTGATGACTGGTGTAGATCTGTGCTCAGGTGTTCCCCTTTATGGCAGAGGCTGTGTCACACAAGAGTAATAAAGCTGATGACTGGTGTAGACCTGTGCTCAGGTGTTCCCCTTTATGGCAGAGGTTGACACACAGGAGTAATAAAGCTGATGACTGGTGTAGATCTATGTTCAGTTGTTCCCCTTTATGGCAGAGGTTGTGTCACACAGGAGTAATAAAGCTGATGACTGGTGTAGATCTAAGTTCAGGTGTTCCCCTTTATGGCTGAGGTTGTCACACATGAGTAATAAAGCTGATGACTGTTTGGTGTAGACCTGTGCTCAGGTGTTCCCCTTTATGGCAGAGGTTGTGTCACACGGGAGTAATAAAGCTGATGACTGTTTGGTGTAGATCTGTGCTCAGGTGTTCCCCTTTATGGCAGAGGTTGTGTCACACAGGAGTAATAAAGCTGATGACTGTTTGGTGTAGACCTGTGCTGAGGTGTTCCCCTTTATCTCAGAGCTGTCATACAGGAGTAATAAAGCTGATGACTGTTAGGTGTAGACCTGTGCTCAGGTGTTCCCCTTTATCTCAGAGCTGTCACACACAGGAGTAATAAAGCTGATGACTGGTGTAGACCTGTGCTCAGGTGTTCCCCTTTATCTCAGAGCTGTCACACAGGAGTAATAAAGCTGATGACTGTTTGGTGTAGACCTGTGCTCAGGTGTTCCCCTTTATGGCAGAGGTTGTGTCACACAGGAGAAATAAAGCTGATGACTGGTGTAGATCTGTGCTCAGGTGTTCCCCTTTATGGCAGAGGCTGTGTCACACAGGAGTAATAAAGCTGATGACTGGTGTAGACCTGTGCTTAGGTGTTCCCCTTTATCTTAGAGCTGTCACACACAGGAGTAATAAAGCTGATGACTGTTTGGTGTAGACCTGTGCTGAGGTGTTCCCCTTTATCTCAGAGCTGTCACACAGGAGTAATAAAGCTGATGACTGTTTGGTGTAGACCTGTGCTGAGGTGTTCCCCTTTATGGCAGAGGTTGTGTCACACAGAAGTAATAAAGCTGATGACTGGTGAAGACCTGTGCTGAGGTGTTCCCCTTTATCTCAGAGCTGTCACACACAGGAGTAATAAAGCTGATGACTGTTTGGTGTAGACCTGTGCTCAGGTGTTCCCCTTTATCTCAGAGCTGTCACACACAGGAGTAATAAAGCTGATGACTGTTTGGTGTAGACCTGTGCTCAGGTGTTCCCCTTTATCTCAGAGCTGTCACACACAGGAGTAATAAAGCTGATGACTGTTTGGTGTAGACCTGTGCTCAGGTGTTCCCCTTTATCTCAGAGCTGTCACACAGGAGACCGCGCTGATCCATGGGATCCTGAGCCTCGCTGGGCGGGACCCGGCTCGCGCAGTCAGGGAGCGCCTCTGATTGGCTGGCAGCATTTGTTTGTTTTCCTGCCGTTTCCCTGGGGTCATAAAGATAAACCTTGGCCATTTATTTACTTGTTCCATTTTAAGCCCCTGTCATGTGACGAGAAAGCTGCAGGGGGCGACAGAGCGCAAAACCGTGAAACACCGGCAGCCATCTTTCTTTCTGGTCACCCTCCAACAAACAACGCTGGGGCCGCCGTCCACGTAGCCATAAAATTATCACGTCACGATCTGCTTTCTATGCGCTTTTGTGGGCTCTTTATATCCCATAAGCCGCCGTCCCGTCGGTTCACGTTACAGTACACATACGGAACGTGTAGAATGGCCTTACCCACATTAAACATGTCCGCTGTTGACCTCCACCGCTAAGTCGGACTACACGCTTCCGCGGAAGTCTTTTGACCCTTCAAGGACACGGTAGCCACTATATGACCAGCGCCACCTGCTGGCTGATTCGCGTTTCGCGGAAGTCTTTGGTGGGTTTCTTGTCCCTGGAAAGGCACCGTAGCCCCTGCCGAACAAGCCGGGACAACCTGTTTCATTTATCGTTGGAGGAAGAGAAAGGAGAGAATCGGGTTACAAGATGGCGGCTGTGTGATCTCCCAGTAAAACCCGAGCAGGAGGAGGAGGCGGTGGACGGTGACCAGAGCGGGGAGGGAGACGCAGACACCCGCGGCCGAGGCTCCTCCTGTGCGCGGCTCCCGACTTCAGTCCCTCAGGCGACCGGCGAACGATGAGCCGCGGCGGGGGCAGTGCGTGAGGAGAGCGGCGGAGACTACGAGCGGGGAGCGGCACCATGTCTGACACCAGGCGGAGGGTGAAGGTCTACACCCTGAACGAGGAGCGCCAGTGGGACGACCGGGGCACCGGCCATGTGTCCTCCACCTATGTGGACCGGCTCAAGGGGATGTCCCTGCTGGTGCGGGCCGAGGCTGACGGTGAGGCTATAGGGCTTAATGTGGGGAACTAAAAGTCCCAGCATGGGACCACTCTTACATGTGCTGCATTGCTCTGCAATACTATGGGGCCTTATACATGTTCCAGGGTTATCATTTGTGCCTCCAGGTGTTGCAAACTTCCAGCATGAGATCACTCTTAACATAGTACATTGCTCTGCAATACATATCCATGTTCCAGGGGTTACCACATATCCATGTTCCAGGGGTTACCACATATCCATGTTCCAGGGGCTACCACATATCCATGTTCCAGGGGCTACCACATATCCATGTTCCAGGGGCTACCACATATCCATGTTCCAGGGGCTACCACATATCCATGTTCCAGGGGCTACCACATATCCATGTTCCAGGGGCTACCACATATCCATGTTCCAGGGGCTACCACATATCCATGTTCCAGGGGCTACCACATATCCATGTTCCAGGGGCTACCACATATCCATGTTCCAGGGGCTACCACATATCCATGTTCCAGGGGCTACCACATATCCATGTTCCAGGGGCTACCACATATCCATGTTCCAGGGGCTACCACATATCCATGTTCCAGGGGCTACCACATATCCATGTTCCAGGGGCTACCACATATCCATGTTCCAGGGGCTACCACATATCCATGTTCCAGGGGCTACCACATATCCATGTTCCAGGGGCTACCACATATCCATGTTCCAGGGGCTACCACATATCCATGTTCCAGGGGCTACCACATATCCATGTTCCAGGGGCTACCACATATCCATGTTCCAGGGGCTACCACATATCCATGTTCCAGGGGCTACCACATATCCATGTTCCAGGGGCTACCACATATCCATGTTCCAGGGGCTACCACATATCCATGTTCCAGGGGCTACCACATATCCATGTTCCAGGGGCTACCACTTATCCATGTTCCAGGGGCTACCACTTATCCATGTTCCAGGGGCTACCACTTATCCATGTTCCAGGGGCTACCACATATCCATGTTCCAGGGGCTACCACATATCCATGTTCCAGGGGCTACCACTTATCCATGTTCCAGGGGCTACCACTTATCCATGTTCCAGGGGCTACCACTTATCCATGTTCCAGGGGCTACCACTTATCCATGTTCCAGGGGCTACCACTTATCCATGTTCCAGGGTTGCAAAACTACAACTCCCAGCATGTCCGGGCATGCTGTGAGTTGTAGTTTTGCAACAGCAGAAGGCATGCTGGTTGGGGAAACATTTGGCATACTTTTTGGGGTATACTAATCTGAAGCAGCGTAGCGGCAATGGGTGACATTCTTGGTTGCGATCAGAAGGGCTGTGTTGTACATGTCCTTACATTTTCCAACCTGTGGCACTACAACTCCCATCATGCCTTCACATAGGTCTGGTGATCCACCATGAGTCAAGGAAAAGAGAAAAAAAAAATATTACAAAGCTCTAACCGTAAGGCCGTTTGCTTTTTGGGGCATGATGGGAATTGTAGTCTTGCAACAGGTTGGGGATCGCTGCAGTAAAGGGTAGATCCATATGTCTGGTTGATTTGGATCAGTAAATGTTACATGCAGCGCTGAGATGCCAGATACCCGTAGGTCGGATGCCAGATGCCTTTCCCGACTGTTGCATCAATCTTTCCTATTCAGCGTGGCGCCAGACGTATGAGAAGCCACCCTAGGGTATTAAATGTCCTCTAAGGGCCTGTTCACACTACGGACGTATGGCCTACAGCAGCCACAAATCAGGAATTAAGACACAGAATTTGATTCCACAAAATAATGTTTGTTCTTTCGGTGGAAGCCGCCCGGAAAAAGTCCATTAGTCACCGGGTTTAATATCGGCAACTAAATTAGTGCAGTTCCGGAACTTCCTCAATGTGCACATGCTCCTTACACAGATGATTAGCCTGTGGGTGGCTTATATATACTTCTGGTGCGGCTTGGACTTGCATCTTAAAGGGGTAGTCTGTTGAAAGGAGATATATAGATATAGATAGATATAGATAGATAGATATAGATATAGAGATAGATAGATAGATAGATATAGATATATATATATTATATATATAATATAATATAATATAATTTTACACACTTAACAAACTCTTTACTTACCTTCCCCGGTGCCATCACTGGTCCAGTCCCCACTGTGATCCTTTTGCCGGGGCCCAATACATTGACGGTCACTGGTCGGGGCGGGAATTTGCTGAGCTGCACTTTGACGCATCAGCCCCCAGCACAAGGAGGGGATTGTAGTGGAGGCATCGGGAGAGCGCGGGACGGTTTTTGGTCAGTGTGAAAAACCTGTATTGAAACTGAATCCGGTTTTTATAACATGGGAGTCAATGGGAACTGTACAGAACTGTAGGTGCGTACGGTTCCATCTGTTTTGCACATGTGCAGTGCACACCGAAAGTTTTTTTTTTTTCTTGGAATTTCAATCAAGTGAAACTTTATTCATAATGGAGTGGAAACTTAGTGTACGCTTTTTTTTCTTTAAACGGGTGCTACCGGACATAATTTTTCAAACCATATACAGTTTTCAATCGTATACGGGTTAACATTTGTACACCCATTTTGATAGTTTAGTCAGGTTTTGAAGAATCTGTTTTTCATCAAAAACCTGATACATGAACTGTATAGCAAAAACGTGGTGTGAACCAGCTTAGAGACAGGGATGTTGGGGTTTTTTGGACAGTGGCTACATGTATACGGGGACACTTAACATTTTATGCATTTTTGTTTTTATAACTGTAGTCTCCAAACTGCGGCCCTCCAGATGGTGCAAAACTAAACCTCCCATCATGCCCGGACAGCCAACTGCTGGGAGTTGTAGTTTTGCACCATCTGGAGGGCCGCGGTTTGGAGACAACTGTCTTATAACCTCCTGTATGTACAAGGTTTTTCTCTTTTCTGGTGTATAGTAGGGAGCGGTTGTGCAAACATTTCTTCATACAGTTTCTTTAAGAAAAGTGCTGTAAAAGCAGAGTATAGGTTACACTTGCTCCTGCTGCTATAGTATTGTGTTCTGCTTGGTTATATATGACTCGGTGCAGAGAACGTGCTGCTGTGCATGTGAGTGCGGATTGTTGTGGGTCTGTACACTGTGTGCTTTGTGTTCAGACCCATATAGATCCTGTACGCATTGTCTGTTGTGGATCTGCCCTGTGTTTTTGGCTTCTTTAGTTGGGATACACTTAAACGGATCCTTTGTATGATACTGTTCTGTGAACGTGGCCCTGGTCTTGTTAGTCAAGTATTACCAGTCTTCTCTGCTACTAGATCCGAAAGGGAACCAAACGTATAATTCACAGCCGTCACTCCTTAAGGGCCAATAGAAGCAGCAGGTATTCTCCACTGCATGGTGTCCCGATATCCATGTGTTATATGCAGATTTCACCATAGATTTCAATATCATTTTTTAAAATATGTTTAACTCCTTAAGAACCAAGCCCATTTTGACATTAAAGGGGTTATCCATCGTAAGGGGTGTTGCTGTGCGCTGCACAATGACGAGTGACGTTTTCAACGCGACGTCACTGTCGGTGCGCACTGTGACAGCTCAGGACGCCGCCGGAGCCAGAAGTAGTGCGGACCCTGGGAACAGGTATTATAAAACCAGGGATGGGGGAGGCAATGGAGCGGTGGTTGGACTCGGGACCGGCAGGGGGAGAGAAACAGGCGGAGGTCTCTGGCCAGAGGATAGGTAGGGGGGGCAGCGGCGGTGGTGGTTGGACTAGGGAGGCGCCCGTATTAAATCATTGATCTGCAGCGGCTTCTGCAGGGGGGGGGGGGGGGGGGGGGGCTGGGGTGTGAGAAATGGCTGATAGCTTATACCGGAATATTGGTATAAGCTATCAGCCTTAAAGTTCACAGATTATCGGTGTCGGCCCTAAAAAAAAATTATCTGTCGATTCCTAGTACATACAGTAATGGACATCATTAGGAAGGATCTGCGCTAGTCTTGGGGCTAAAAGGCTATGATGTGAGATTACCATAACACTGTGGCTCGCTTTTTGGGAACTGGAATTTCCTGTGTTTTCTTCTTTTGCTTACAAATCCCATAATTCCATTTTCCTCTCACACATCAGCCCCCCCACCCATTGAAACATAAATGAGCTGCATCCATTCAAAAGACCTGTGGTTTTCAATCAGGGTGCCTACAGCTGTTGCAGATTGATCTCTCTCCCACCAAGCGATCCCTCCACCCATTGAAGCAGACAGGCTCCCTGTCATCAGCTGACTAGTGAGTCAGGTCTCGGCCATATTGCAAGCTGAGAGAAATGAGCCAACAGTCATTTTGTATGATGTTAAAAAATAAATATTGGGATGAAAATCACAGAAGTGAGAAAACCGTCACCCACAGGTGCAGACACTATATTATGAACTACACAAATTTTACAGCCCCTGTAGCATAATCAAATAAACCAGGCCATTTTTGTTTTTTCCTCCTCCTTCTAAAAATCATCTTTCCATCCACAGACTAGTATGTGGGCTTGTTTTTGGCGCAACCAGTTGTCCTTTGTAACAACAACACTCATTTTACCATAAAATGTATGGCGCAACCAAAAAAATACTACTGTGCCCCCCCCCCACCCCCCCCAACATACGATAATTTCAACATGCGATGGCCTCTCAGAGGCCATCGCATGTTGAAGGCAGCATCAACATACGATGCTTTTGTATGTCGGGGCCATCACATAAACGGCTGTCCGGCAGCGCTGACTGTTTCAGCTGCTACTGGATAGCCGTTTACAGTGCCCCGTGTGCTCCGGTGATGGTCTCCTACCTGTCCTCGGTGCTCCGGAGCATCCTCTTCACGATTCTCTCCATCGTCGACGAGGATCCCGGGAAAGCAGAGACGTCGGGAGCGTCGTGGACACCACGGGGACGTGGCGACAGCGATGGAGGGCGACATCCAGGGCAGCGGTGACTGGTCCGGAGCGGCGGGGACAGATGAGTACAGCTTCCTATACTTTACATTGCAAGGATCCCTCAACAAACTATGGTTCATTTGGAATGGGTTACAATCGTATGTTGAGGGACCACTGTATTTGTGTGGGAAAATTAAAAAGAAAACCGCAATCTTGCAAATTTTGGAAGGTTTTGTTGTCACAACGTACAATTCATGGTAAAAATTACGTGTTTTTTATTCCGTGGGTCAATACGATTAAAATGATACCCATGATTACATGCTTTTTCTATTATTGTTGCACTTTAATCTCTTAAGGGCGTATCCATACGCCCCCTTTCCGAATCCTTAAGGACTCAGGGCGTATGGGTACACCCTGCGTTCTTCTGGCCCCTGCCGCTCGCCGGGCAGGGACCGGACCGGGATGCCTGCTATCATCGTTCAGCAGGCATCCCGGCATATCGCCCAGGGGGGTCCTGAGGTCCCCCCCCCCATATTGGCTATCGCCGGTCAATTCAGACCGTAGATTTGCGGCTATTTCAGGTCAATCTGGTCTCTGGTGATCCGGAAAATAAGGGTGAATGGGGCTGTCAGAGACAGTCCCATTCACCCTTACCCAGCAGGAGGGAGGTGGCACGGGTGCCGCCTCACGATCACGTGATTGATTGATCGGTCGGAAACACTGACCAATCACGACCCTGCTGGGCGGTGATCGGGCCAGCGATGATGGAGGCGATCGGGGCCGGCAGGGGTCTCCTACCTTGCCCTGGTCCGGCGGGGGTCCCCTCAGGATCGGTGGTGGCGACCGGAGCAGCAGCATCGGTGGCGGCAGAATACAGCAGGAGGTGAGGCTTGTTCACCTCCTGCTGTTGCTTAGTAACAACTCGCAGCATGCACAGACAAAGGTCATGCTGGGAGTTGTAGTTATGCAACAGCTGGAAGCACATTTTTTCTATGAAAGTGTGCATCCAGCTGTTGCATAACTACAATTCCCAGCATGCACACACTACCAAAGGGCATGCTGGGAGTTGTAGCAGTGTGCCTCCAGCTGTTGCAAAACTGCAACTCTCAGCATGCCCTTCGGCTGTCAATGCATGCTGACTGTTGCAGTTTTGCCACAGCTGGAGACACATTGGTTGTGAAACAGTTTACCTAACTCAGTGTTTTGCAACCAGTGTGCCTCCAGCTGTTGCAAAAATACAACTCCCAGCATGCACTGAGATACTGTACATGCTGTGAGTTGTGGTTTTGCACCAGCTGGAGGTTTGCCATTCCCCCCCCCCCCCCACATTCACACGGGCGGTTTTACAGCGAGCTTCCCACTTTAGGTTTGAGCTGCCGCAAATCCGACCGTGTGAATGTACCCTAAAAACACTACACCTACACAAAATAAAAAGTAACACTATAGTCCTGTCCGTCCTTCCCCCCCCCCCCCCCCCCCCCCCAAAAAAAAGATATAGTCTTGTACAGCACTGTTT